>NC_056732.1:1786856300-1786899467 GCF_019279795.1 Protopterus annectens
TGTAAGTCATTCAGCGGCTTGAGTAATGTTTTCCGCCGCTCGGCTGGGGCCTTAAAGGAGACCACACTAGTCTTTAGAAGTGTGAAGTCGGCTTTTGAGAAGTTCTTCACTGTGGTCTTTTTATCTCAGGTGGGGGCGGGATGAGGACCTCCAGTGAGATTAGTTTATGATCTGATCTCACCAGTGAGGGGTATACTTCCGGTGTTGAACATTGTGATCCCATGTTCGTGATGATGAGATCAAGTATGTTTTCACCTCTTGTGGGGATGGTGACTAGTTGTTCCATGGCATTTGAGTTTATGAACTCCAAGAACCTTTGGGCTAGAGTGTTTGGGCTTGAGTAGTGATCCCAGTCTATATTAGGGTAGTTGAAGTCACCTAGTATGATGGTGTTTGGAGATACATTTATCCCTCCAGTGTTTTCAGGAAAGCTATGTGAGGTTCCTGAGTTTGAGAGGGTGGCCTGTAACATGCTACAAATTGCAGAGCAGTCTTGCCTATGGTTAATTGCACCTGGATGGTCTCCGATGCATCATGCGTTGCCACCAACCTTGAGGTGTGGGTGTCCTTGATGAATATGGACACCCCCCTCCTTTCTTGGTGTTGTCCGGATTCTGGGGCTGGAACGCATGATATGAGGTAAAACCTGATAGTGCTGGGGTGCTCTCAGGAGCCTTGAACCAGGTTTCAGTCACAGCACAGACATCGATGTTCTCCATACTGAGAAGGGCCTCGAGTGCGTGCATCTTGAGGTTGAGACTTCTGGCATTGAGCAGCATTACCCTTGGTTTTTTTCCTTTTTTGTGTTCTAGGGTGGTAGGTTTAGAATTTGAGCCTTGCCTAAAAAGGCACTATAGGGGTGGCAAGAGCCTTTGCCAATATCCGGAAGCCCAGGGGTGACAGGTGCAAGCCGTCCCTTGCGAAGCAGCGTGGCTTTTCCAGCATGTCATCCCAGGCAGACAGACAGACATTGGATCTCCTTTGAATGACACCAGAGTTTAAGCCAATTATTAAAGCTGATCATCTTATCTCTGTATTGTGGCATCATTCTTGGTGAAGGTAGGATACTGCTCAAGGTCAGGGTCATACCTGCCTGGGCTACATAATCAGAGAGCTCCTCAATGTCTCTTTTCATGTAGTCCAAGGAGGTACATCTCAGGTCATTTACACCAGCGTGGACAATGACTGAGTCGTACTTGTACCTGCTGTTGAGAGACCTGAGTGCTTGCGTTATGTGGCGGATTCTAGCACCCGACAGGCAGCTTACTGTGACCTTCTCCTTACTCAATCTGGTGAGCGGGACGTCAGTGTGTCTGACTATGGAGTCACCAATGACTTGTGTGTCTGGCATTGTGTTTGGCCTTAAGGGCTGTGACTGTTTGGCACACTGACTGTGTGGTCTATGTGTTGCATGTGTTGTGTCCTGAGGTGGTAGTTGTTTGGGTGTTTGCTTTGGTGGTCTCTGCTGTTTTGGTAGATTTTTGATCAGAGCCTCTGAGTCTGTCTTTGTGTGTTTATGTGTATGATTTGAAGTTGTGATAGTACTATGTGAGTCTGGGTATGTGGTGTGTGTGGTTTCCTTCTCCTCCTGTCTGGTCTTGTCAGTCCTATGTTGAGAGAGCTCATTCTTTTTGGGACCATTTGCCCTGAATGCACCGATCTGTCATGTGCACCCCCCAGGAGTAGTCCAAGGCATCTGTTGTGATGACATGATTTGCTTGAGGCTTGCAGAATGGGAGACCTGGTTTTTTTTGGCATGCTTGAGCCCACCACAGAAATTCCTTTTGAAGACATGGAATCAGTGGTATTATTGTTTCCAAACTGTGGCTGTGTTGAAACCATAGGTTTTTCAGGTACCATTGAAGTTTCCTCATATGCAGCTTTGCACATGGGATTAGTAGGATGCAAGATGCCATGAATCCCAGAGCCTGCAGGATTTTCCTTGGAGTCAGCCTGGTGAAATTTGCTAGTTTTCTGAAGTATTGAGTTAGTTGCCCCTGTTTCTCTGGCATGAGGTAGGCCATCTGGGTGTTTGTGTCCAAGTTGGCACCCAGGAAAATTATTGTTTGAGAGGGTATTAGCCTTGATTTCTTTTTGCTGACTGTGTATCCCAGAGAATTCAACAACATTATTACAAAAGCCAGATGTTTCAGAAGTATGTGCTTGCTGTCCGCTTGGATCAGGCAGTCGTCCAAATATGGGTATATTTGTATCCCTTGAAGTCTGCAGTAGGCAATTACTGATGCCAGGCATTTCGTGAATACTCTGGGTGCAGTAGATAAGCCAAAGGGCAATGCAGAGAATTGATAATGGGTTGAACCTGCAAGAAATCTGAGGTATCTTCTGCAATCTTGTCTGATTGGGACATGCAGGTATGCCTCCTTGAGGTCCAGTGTTACCAGCCAAGACTCCTTGCCCAGCATGGGAAGAAGCTGCTGTAATGTGAGCATCTTGAATTTTGGCATGAGTAAAATGTGTTTAGGATGGATAGGTCCAAAATAGGTCGCCAATCTTTTCCCTTCCTTGGTACCAGGAATAGTCTGGAATAAAAACCTTGACCTTGTTCTTGTGTAGGTACCTCTTGAATAGCTTTCATGTCCATGAGATCTGAAATTTGTCTTTGTGCCTCTGCCCTTTGATTGTGTGGCAGGTTTGGCATGCCTCTCATTTTTGGAAGGGTGTGAAAATGGAATCTGTAGCCTCTGTTTATAATGTCCAGGATCCATTTGTCTTTTGTGACAATATGCCAATTTTTCAAAAATAATGCCAGTTTTCTGCCTAAAGGTGCTGCCATTTGAGCCTTGCTTGGCATGCAAAGGGGAAAGTCATTGGGTTTGCTTTCTGAATGGCTGTGAACTATCCTCACCACCTCTTTTTGTAAGAGCTTGCCATTGTCTCTCTCTAAACGATCCTTGAGATTGCCCTCTGCCCCTCGGGTGCCTGTATCTACCTCTTTGGGGTCTGTCCGTGGCTGGAAAGGACCAGTTTTTGGAAGGCCAATTTCTACTGAAACGTGGAGGTTGTACCTGTAGGAAATCTTTCACTGTTTGCATTGATTTAGCCTTTTCCTCCATTTTCTTTAATACCTCCTCAGCTTTAACACCAAATAATACATCTTTATGTAGAGGGGCATCTAGTAATTTAGCTTTGACATGATCTGGTAAGGATTGCTCCTTGAGCCAGGCATGTCTACGTATGACTGATCCTGTAACAGCAGCTCTACATGAGGCCTCTAGAGCATCAAAACCACATTGTAAGATATGTTTACCCACTTGTTCTGCACTATGCATCAAATCCTGCAACTCCTTCAAGTCTGGTTGTTCAGGTTGTGACATTTTGCTTCTCAACTGTGATAACAGAAACTGTTGGTACTTTAACATATGGAACTGGCAGTTTAATGCCCTCATGGTTAAGGTGGCCGAGGTGTATACCTTTTTTCCCCACCTTTCTAAAGCTATGGAATCTCTCTCTGAAGGTAATGGATTTTTAGCAATGGAGGCCTTAATTCCCTTGGGGCCCTGTGAGATAGTTTCTGGGTCAGCCACATGGCTTTTGTATAAGAATTGGTGTGAGTCAGGAACCCGGTAGTACCTGTCAGGCTTGACTGGGGCTGGAGGTAAAGAGTCTGGGTTAAGGCAGGCCTCCGAGTACACATCATCTAGTATGTCTAAGACAGGAGGTATAGCCAGAGGCCTGTGCTGAGGGAGCAAGAGAAAATCCCTAAGCCTTTTCTTGGAGTCTCAGTACTCTTGGCCTTCCCAGTGGAAGTGTTCCTTCAAGGTATGCAAGGTTTCCCCAAAAGAGTAATCCTCAGGGGGGGCAGAGGGAATGGACTCCTCTGCATCAGAATCTTCAAAAGGGGAGTATGAATGTTCCTGGTCATCAGAGTGCTCTGAAGTAATGGAGGCCTGGTCCGAGGAGGGGGATTCTTCCTCCACTCTGGGCCTTTTGTCCAAGGGGGGGTGAGAACCCCTGATAAGAGTAATCAAATCATCAGCCATTTTGAGCATCTGCTTTTTAGGCATGGGGCCTGGAGAAGGGCCCTGTGGAGCTTGTCTCTTAGGATGCATGGCTGTTTTAGACTTAGTGAAAGCCTTGATGGAAAAAGAAGAGGAAGGCCTGAAGACACCTTGAGAGGTGGCAGACCTGTCTAAACTCTGAGTTTCACCGCCTAGAGTGGCTTCGGTATCGGTAGTCAGGGTGTGGGCCGAGGAGCCTGCCACCTCGGGTACAGTAGACACCACCAATGAAGTGTCGTCGGTAGTCAGGGGCTGCATAGGCTCCTCACTGAGAACTGGACCACCTGTAGTCGGCTTTGGCGTGGTGTCGGTAGAAGCCGCGGACCTCGTATGTTGATCCTTATCTTTGCGTCTTTTACTCAAAACTGGAGTCGGAGTATCCGACGACATAATGTAGTTACATTTTTTGCCAAAATAATGTTGAATGTAGCACAAAAACGACAGGCCGAGACGTCGTGGTCTGGGCCTAAGCAAGGAATGCAGAGGGAATGAAAATCCTTATGCGGTATTTGCTTCCCACATGAAATACAATTATTAACTTTGTCTGACATCGGTCAGAGGCAAGAAAAGTTTCCCCAACGGGGTACTTAGCTTTCAAGAAGACTTCGGTTGCAAAATTTTCGTAATCTCAGGAGCTGGCCGACTGGCACTTGTGAACTGCTTCTGCTTCGGGCACCGCGCGGCAAGAAAGACTGAAGAAAATGGCGTCGGATGGTTCTTTTATACCCCTGTCGCACTGACGTCAGGGAAGAGGTGACGACAACCGACGCCGGACCTAGACTTTGGAATTCGGCCGACCGAGGACCCGCCTGACGGCAGGAGAACCCCGTCTGTTATGACTGCAGCTGTATGCACAATGAACATCCAGTTAATAGAAGCTTTTCTTACTGATGTAATTGTACATGTTTATATGTAGGTGAGGCAAATGTATCTGCAACACCTGAAAATGAATGAAAAATCTGTTATTCATATGCAGATAAATAAATAAGTAAATAAGGTGTGCACAAATGTCCTTTAGGTTAGGATAAAAGTGAAAGGAATCAAAGAAAGGACTGCTTGTCAAGAATAGTTTGTGAATGATAAATTTGTGGAATATTTGTGGAATTATAAAATCTAACAGAAGTGAACAAACACAGTGAAGTCTTTATATGTGTATGCATGTATATATGAGAGCATTTCTATTCACATGATGCTCATTTTTGCAACTGAAGAAACTGCACCTTAGTTTTACCAAAAGTTG
The DNA here is from genome assembly GCF_019279795.1 of Protopterus annectens. Lineage (NCBI taxonomy): Eukaryota > Metazoa > Chordata > Ceratodontiformes > Protopteridae > Protopterus > Protopterus annectens. The sequence continues at coordinate 1,786,861,560 of NC_056732.1, forward strand.
GGTTTGCCGAATGTACATTTTCTGAATTATTTATGTATCTTTTAAAAAAGAGGTAAATATGCTAAGTATAAGTTCTATAGTACGGTGTCAAAAGACAAAGTAACCCAACACGTCTATATCGACACATAAATATCGATGTCTGCAATTGCCGAACAGCCACGCCAGTGAATTTTTTTCCCAGGGAAAAAATTGCTTGACCAAAGACACACAAACCAAACTTTGGAAACCTACATAGTGGGGGGCTTCGCCCCACCAACACCCCCTAATGAAATATACAAACTCCGAGATTGCACTACAGTGGGGAAAAGGGCAAATCCCCAATGACGGCCAAGTTATTTTTTCCCCAGGGGAAAAAATTTGCTGACATAGCCATTCAGCAATTGCAGAGGTTGATATTTATGTGTCAATAGACATGTTTAGTTACTTCAACTTTCAAAACTATGATATAGACACAAGTATATGGGGTATGAGTGTGTGAGTGAGTGTTAGTGGGATTGGGCTACCATTAGGTAAGGCAATAGATTTAATTTTGTGTGTGTGTGTGTGTGTGTGTGTGTGTGTGTGTGTGTGTGTGTGTGTGTGTGTGTGTGTGTGTGTGTGTGTGTGTGTGTGTGTATGTTTTAGGTTAGAGTTTGGATAAGAATTTGGTTAGGGGATGGATTTAGTTGTGTGCTTGTGTGTGTTTGTTAGTGTCCAAGCCTGCCTTCTCTTGTCTAATGTTACAATTAGGGAAAGTTTTTTGGGAAGGTAACATCTATATCATTCACTGTGTAAAACAATGCAAATTATTGTTTATACGTACTACCTAACTGTATATTGTTTCATGCGGAACTTTTCTACCCAGACCTTTGCTGAGAATGGACTATTTGTCCAGTTGGGATTTCCTGGTAAACAAATGTAAAATAAAAAAATAGTAATAAAATAAATAGAAAAATAAAATAAAAACACTTTAAACTTGTTTCTTGGCATGCTTATCTTTTTCTTAACCCCAAGAAGCATTCCAATAGAATGTTTGGATCCTAACCGATTGTAACTTTGGAAAGCTATAAAATTCCAAACTATAATAATCATTTCTTTATGTAAGAAGACTATATATTTAGCAGTGTAACTATAGCATTATTCATATCACTTTCTTCCACATAAATTCTTTAGAATCTGCATTTCATTTTTGCATGCGTGCTGCAAACTCTTACTGTTTAGATAGTCACTGTATATTTCTATTGTTTCTTATACAACTGCTTTGTCTGTACAAAGTCCTTCATTATTTTATTTGTTGCCATTTCTATCTCCTGCATTATCAATTCTATTTCTGCAATTAATTCTATTCTGTTAATTTCATGTTTTATTGGAGCTTTTCTCACCAGACATCCACTGGACACGGTCTCATTTTGACCCAGTGGACTAGCCTGGTAAATAAATAAATAAATAAAAAAGTCAGAAAGTCAAATATTTCTTCAACATTTCCTTTCTGAGTAATCCAAATGCGTTTTAAAACAAGCACGCTCATTTACACTGGAGTCCCAATGCCTGCAGCTGCCTTTCAGATGGAATGGAAAGCATTTCCTAGAATGCCTCTCCCTTCCTGTTGGAAACAATGAGGGTCACTGTTATACAACTGCCCTCACGCATTAGGCTTTCAGTAGTCATTCATAGATATGTATCTTGTGTTACCTTCACTTCAGAGTAAGTGGTGCTGTGTTTGTAACAAATATCTTTACAGACAGTGTCAGCCAATCAGTGTTATGTTGCTTATTTCATTTCAATTTAAATGCAGAGAGCATTTCTTTTTCCATTAATTTTTCTCACCCCAACAGGTTGCTTTCACTCTGTGCTTATTTACTGCCTTTTGATATCCACATGCTTACTCCAAGACATCTATCTCCCTTATTTAGTAGTGCACTTTTGATGAATGAGTCATAGACAGTATGTTGTATGTAGTCACATGCCGCTGGCATAACTCTCGACTATCCAGACTTTTGCAGAATGTCCAGATTTTTGTCTCATATTTTCAGTATGTTACTCATAAACTCTGGGTTTTTCCTGATAAATCATTGTGATAATCTAAGAATTAACATAAATAAATAAGGAAATACATTTGTTATGCTATGACAAAATTACTATGCAAAAAATAATGTGAACAGCCACAATACAATGGAAGCAAATATATTACGGTGCACATTTTAAGAAATATATTGATTGGCCAAAATGGTGGACTGATGTCTGTATGTGCATGTTTTTATTTATTTATTTATTTTTTTACTCATAATTCCTGGTAAAGTGCTAGCCAGAAGTCATATGAAGGAACAGTTTTAGGGGCACACTAAGCTGTGATTTCTTTCATGTCTATTGTCATGCAAGGTTGATTAAGTAGTTGAACCTAACCAAACTGGGAATGTGAGACTTGCTCACTGAAGGAGCAGAGATGAGAGGAGTAACTTGGTCAGGAACTGAAACTAACAAAACTGCTCTTTGTAAAGAGTTCTTATTTCAGTAATTTGTTGATACATTTGTTAGCTACTTTCATAAAAATTGTAGTACATCATCAGTAGGAACAACACTGTAAAATTCAATGCAGACCAGTCAGTGACACTTGATCTGCAGACTCTTCAAAGAGAACCACACCCACAGACTCAAAAAAAACATGTTTATTTCATTATGGTTTGGTGTTTCCTACATTTTAATACCACTCTGGGACTATTTACAGGTTTTTAAATATTTTATATGTAATTTCTGAGTCTGATCACATAGAGTCTGGCATGTTGAAGTAATTCTGAATGTTTAGTCTGCCTCTAGGTATCCCACAATGCAGTGCTTGCCTGTAAAAAATTACATCACACAGGCCTCTTTCTTCCTAAAGCTCCTGTCACTGGATTAATTTTACATGTATACACTGCTGTCTTTCAGTCAGTTCATTTTAAGCAACATTTCATGCCATTTAATGACTACTTAAAATACAAACAGTGCAAATGCCACAAAACAGACTTTCAAAGTGCTTTTTACTGCTGCTTCTTTGTAGAATGGCTAAACTGTAGTTTTTTGTGAAGTCTGAATTGTACTACTTTGACACATCTCCCATCCCCCCTTCACACCTAACTTCTGTAGCTGTCAAACTGTTAAGGGTAATTTAAGCTGTTACCTGCTCTGATTGACAGCTCATATCAGGAGAGTTGACTCATGCACGGCTTCCTTGCTCTGGCCTTTACTTTCTGTATGGGTTGGGGAAGGACCATGGAGCTGTGACATAACATCATGGGTGGGTTTTAGGATGGTCATTGTGATGTCAGTTTGGGGAGGGAATTTGCTAGAAAACTACCTGTATTCATGGGCTTGATGACATCAATGGATTGGAGCCTGCAGCAAGCTTTTCCAGAGCAGGTTAAACATTTTTTGAAAGTGAAACCACCACAGTACAGTAAGGTACTGTTCTAGTGGAGAGAAACAGTCAATTTAAAATATTTTAAGTGCTGTGTTGTTTATTCATAGCAGGAACTGTAAACAGGGAGAACAAGGACAGAGAAGTTGAGCATTTAATAATAGAATCCCGTTGTTCTTTAAAGCTGGCATTTTTTTTCAGGGTTTCCATTCAAAGTGAATAGAAGTCTAATCTGACAACACATGGCAGGGTTAATTATTCTCATAATCAAGGCTGTCAGATTGCACTTTGGAACAGATTTAACCTTCCAAAGGTAAAAAAAAATATTAGGATGCCTGCCACTATGAGGGCAGACAGGAATAAAATAATAATAATAGTAAATGTACGCAGACAACCCCCTCCTCCTACCATCAAACACTAATACATGCGAGAGATGCAATTATACAGCCAAACTGGAGGCTAAGCTCTCTCAACCCAAGACTGGATCAGACAGTCAAGAGGAGAAGGGAAATACTCGCATCATACCATCAGTCTCACACAAACCCATTAAAGCAGCACTGGAAAAAAACACACATAAATACATGAAAACATACTCGGAGGCTCTAAATAAAAATCTGCAAAACCAACAGAGACCTCCAAAGCAAACATCCAAGCAACCTCCACCCCCCAACACAAACCATGAAACACATACTTCACAAAACCAGTGTGCCATGCAATCACAGCCCTTAAGGCAAAATAACATCCCCAACATACTAGTAATAGGTGACTCTATAGTCAGGCACACTGACGTCCCACTCACTAGGCTGAAAAAGGAGAAGATTAATGTTAGCTGCCTGTTGGGCGCCAGGATCCGCCACATAACACAAACACTCGGGTCACTACAGAACAAGTACAAATATGACTCTGTCATTGTCCATGTTGGTGTGAATGACCTGAGCCATACCTCTCTGGACTACATGAAAAGAGACATGGAGGAGCTCTCTGATCATGTAGCCCAGGATGGTATGACCCTGACCCTGAGTAGCATCCTGCCCTCACCAAGAATGATGCCACAGTATAAAGAAAAAATTCTCAATTTCAACAATTGGCTAAGTTTCTGGTGTCATTCAAAGGGGATCCAGTGTCTGTCCACCTGGGATGACATGCTCGACAAGCCACGCTACTTCGCTAGAGACGGCTTGCACCTGTCACACTTAGGCTTTTGAATACTGGCCAAGGCTCTTGCCACCCCCATAGTGCCTTTTTTAGGCAAGGCTCAAAAGACAAACCTACCGCTGTAAATAGCACAAGTAACAAAAAACTGAGGGTAGTGCTACTCAATGCCAGAAGTCTGAACCTCAAAATACATGCACTCGAGGCACTCCTCAGTATGGAGAAAATAGATATATGTGCAGTAACAGAAACCTGGTTTAAGGCTCCAGAGAGCACCCCAGCACTACCAGGCTATAACTCATACCATACATTTCGGCCACAGAACCCAAACCGAAATACAAAAGGCGGGGGCGTATCCATATTCATCAAGGATACCCACATCTCCAGGTTAGTGGCACAGCACGATGCTTCAGAGATCATCCACGTGCAACTAACAATGGGCAAAACTGCAATTCAAATTGTAGCTTGCTACAGATCACCCACCATGTCCCAGGACCCCCATTCTGCATTCCTGGAAACACTGGGAAACATAAAGGTCCTACCAAACACCCTAATATTGGGTGATTTCAATTATCCAAATATTAACTGGGAGAACTACTCAAGTACTAACTCCCTTGCCTAACATTTCCTAGAATTTATAAACTCAAATGCCCTGGTTCAACTGGTCAACACTCCCACCAGAGGTGACAACATATTGGACCTAGTCATCACCAACATGGGCAACCGGTGTTTCACACCGGAGGTCAACCCCTCACTGGTTAGATCTGACCATAAACAAATCACTTTGGATATCCACATTCCACCCCTACCCCAGTCAAGAAAATCAACGTGAAAAACTTTTTAAAAGCAAACTTCACGTTACTTAAGACCGAGGTGGAAAGTTTCAAAGCCCCCATGCTGAAGGATAACACTGTCCAAGCTGCAAAATTCTTTACTAATGCATTCTACGGGCAGCTACAAGAATACATGGATCATGCCATCCCAAGAAAAACCAAGACTCACTCCTCCAAGAAAAGGAAACCAGTCTGGTGGACTCCTGCTATAAGCAAGCTATACAACAGAAGAAGGAAACTAGTACAGAAAAGAGTAAAATCCCAAGAAGGGATGACATCCTTGATCAGTATCAGCAAGAAACTACGATCCCTCATAAAATCATCCAAGGCAAGCTTTGAAAGAAAAATTGCCAAGGACTCCAAAGATAACTGCAAGGCATTCTTTAGCTATGTCAAGAATCTAAGTCGCAATTCTCAGATCTGCTCAGAGTTAGTGCAGAATGGCACAAAATACACTGAACCAACTGAGATCACCAACATCCTGGCAGACAGGTTCAGCGCAAACTTCACCCCCTCTCACCCCCAAGAGGGCCCATAACCATACCAGCAGAATGTAGAGTCCCTGAAATCACAGATGCTTAGGTTAAAACAGTGCTCTCCAAAGCCAAAAACACAGCATCAATGGGACCAGACAGTGTCCCAGGATGTGTCCTACACAAGCTCAAAGATGAACTAACCCCTCACCTAAACACACTGTTCAAACTCAGCCTCTCCACAGGCTATGTACCCATAGAGTGGCGCACAGCAGTGGTTATTCTGCTCCACAAAGGTGGAGACACAACAGACCCCGGGAATTATCACCCTATAAGCCTGACTAGCTTGGTCTGCAAGGCTATGGAGTGCATCATCATGGAACTCATTAACAGAGACATTGGGAACCTCCAAAAACTGGACCCTACCCAGTTTGGCTTTGTTAAGGGCAGATCATGCCTCCTAAACCTGGTGGACTTCTTTGAGACAGTTACCAAGGCTATAAATGAGGGAAAGGTGGTACACACAGCCTACCTAGACCTCGCAAAGGCCTTTGACACCATTCCCCATTCTGGTATTATAGACAAGCTCACCAGCCTGAACATAAACCCCTACATCACAAGATGGGTTGCCAACTGGCTCACGGACAGAACCCACATGGTGAGAGTTGCAGGAGCTAGGTCCGACTCTAAATTGGTTACAAGTGGAATTCCCCAGGGCTCAGTTCTAGGACCCCTCCTGTTCAGCATATACTTCTCAGAGGTACAGGCAAGCACAGGAGGACTATGGCTGACCAAGTTCTGAGCGACTGCAAACTAGGGGCTATAATTGACTCTCTGGCTGACACAGACATCCTCCAAAAGGGTCTCACTGAGACGGATACCTGGTGTCAAAATCATGGCCTCAAGCTAAATGCCAAAAAGTGCATAGTCATCCCCTTTGGAAAAAAACAAAGTACCTACAAGCTACCACATAGGTGGCAGTCCCCTAAATACAGAAGACGTAATAAGGGATCTGGGGACCCAAGTAGATAGTAATCTCACCTTTGATAATCACATTGCCAAAGTGGTTAGAAAATCCTTCTACGTGGCCCACCTAATCATAAAAGGGTTTGCATCCAGATCAAAAGAGGTCATTGTACCCCTCTACTCATCACTCATCAGACCCATCATAGAGTACAATGCTCCATTTGGGATGTACCTTACAAGACACCTGCAACAGCTGGAAAGACCACAGAAGTACCTCACCAAGAGGATCACTGGCTTCAAACAGATGCCCTATGCAGCTCGACTGAAGAAATTACAGCTGTACTCGGTTGCATACCCTCTACTCAGAGGTGATCTCTGCCTGACATACAAGGCCATGTCCAACCCAGAATTTATGGACATGCTCCACCTAAAGAAAACCTTATCCTCGCGAGCCACATGCTCTAGGGATCTAAACCTCACCACAACAATAAATAGGACATGCTGGAGGGATAGATTCCTGTCCCAGAGACTTCCCATGCTTTGGAACAAGATCCCAATCTACATTAGGCAGAGCTCCTCACTAACACTCTTCAAAAGAAATCTTGACGAGTGGATGGGAAACAGAAAGTTTACCTCGGGGATCACTTCAGTGGCTCTGCTGGACAGAGGCACAGGGAACTAATCTAAGGGGGCGGCGAAAGCCAACACATTCTGGCTAGGCTTATAAATGGCTTCCGGCAGATAGCCTAGTACCTACCTATGAACCTAAAATTAGGAACAAATACTTTTTTGGTTGAAGACAGCTTTGGGAGGTGCAGCAATTCATGACTAGATAAAAAATACATGTTTTTTCATCATTTGCCCATAGTGGTCCTTTAACTGACATGTCTGATACAGAATGATTAGATTTAGATGAATGTACTGCCACTGTTTTGTTATCATTTTTCCATAAAAAAATGTTTGGCTTTGGGCATCCATCCTAGTTCTGAGGGTCTGGTCCATTTCTTTTATATAAACTGTACCTGGAAATTTCCTTTATTTCATCAGATAAACCACATTATTAGAAGTACCTGTAAAGGATCCCTGTACTGTAAAATGCATGCTCTTTGAAGCTATTTCATTGATAACAGTACAAATCATCTGACATGTTTTTCCTCTTGGGTGGTTGCAGGGTTTTGTCCCATTTTGGACTTCTTTTCTTGTCTGTCTGTTTCTCACTGGAAGGTTCATTAGATCTGGTTGTCTGTTTCTCACTGGAAGGTTCATTAGATCTGGCTGTTTACTTCTCACTGGAAGGTTCATTAGATCTGGCTGTCTGCTTCTCACTGGAAGGTTCATTAGACCTGGCTGTCTGCTTCTCACTGGAAGGTTCATTAGATCTGGCTGTCTGCTTCTCACTGAAAGGTTCATTAGATCTGGCTGTCTGTTTCTCACTGGAAGGTTCATTAGATCTGGCTGTCTGCTTCTCACTGGAAGGTTCATTAGATCTGGCTGTCTGCTTCTCACTGGAAGGTTCATTAGATCTGGCTGTCTGCTTCTCACTCGAAGGTTCATTAGATCTGGCTGTCTGTTTCTCACTGGAAGGTTCATTAGATCTGGTTGTCTGATTCTCACTGGAAGGTTCATTAGATCTGGCTGTCTGCTTCTCACTGGAAGGTTCATTAGATCTGTCTGTCTGCTTCTCACTGGAAGGTTCATTAGATCTGGCTGTCTGCTTCTCACTGGAAGGTTCATTAGATCTGGCTGTCTGCTTCTCACTGGAAGGTTCATTAGATCTGGCTGTCTGTTTCTCACTGGAAGGTTCATTAGATATGGCTGTCTGTTTCTCACTGGAAGGTTCATTAGATCTGGCTGTCTGCTTCTCACTGGAAGGTTCATTAGATCTGGCTGTCTGCTTCTCACTGGAAGGTTCATTAGATCTGTCTGTCTGCTTCTCACTGGAAGGTTCATTAGATCTGGCTGTCTGTTTCTCACTGGAAGGTTCATTAGATCTGGTTGTCTGTTTCTCACTGGAAGGTTCATTAGATCTGGTTGTCTGTTTCTCACTGGAAGGTTCATTAGATCTGGTTGTCTGTTTCTCACTGGAAGGTTCATTAGATCTGGCTGTCTGTTTCTCACTGGAAGGTTCATTAGATCTGGCTGTCTGCTTCTCACTGGAAGGTTCATTAGATCTAGTTGTCTGTTTCTCACTGGAAGGTTCATTAGATCTGGCTGTCTGCTTCTCACTGGAAGGTTCATTAGATCTGGCTGTCTGTTTCTCACTGGAAGGTTCATTAGATCTGGCTGTCTGCTTCTCACTGGAAGGTTCATTAGATCTGGCTGTCTGTTTTTCACTGGAAGGTTCATTAGATATGGCTATCTGCTTCTCACTGGAAGGTTCATTAGATCTGGCTGTCTGTTTCTCACTGGAAGGTTCATTAGATCTGGCTGTCTGCTTCTCACTGGAAGGTTCATTAGATCTGGCTGTCTGTTTCTCACTGGAAGGTTCATTAGATATGGCTGTCTGCTTCTCAATGGAAGGTTCATTAGATGTGGCTGTCTGTTTCTCACTGGAAGGTTCATTAGATCTGGCTGTCTGTTTCTCACTGGAAGGTTCATTAGATTTGGCTGTCTGCTTCTCACTGGAAGGTTCATTAGATCTAGTTGTCTGTTTCTCACTGGAATGTTCATTAGATCTGGCTGTCTGCTTCTCACTGGAAGGTTCATTAGATCTGGTTGTCTGTTTTTCACTGGAAGGTTCATTAGATCTGGTAGTTGTTTAAATGACAGCAGTAAGGGTCCCTGGAAATGTCATCCTTACCAAAAATTGTTTGGAGATCCTTTATGATTCAGAGCTTTTTTAAAGTTCTGAATGATAAATTGTCACTAGTGAAACTCTGTCAAGGGAGGGGAGTGCTCCTGTTTTTTCAGTGCAGCAATTGTTCCCTGGGTAGCCATATTGCTTTGTCTACTGCAGTGTTAAACTCCCTACAGAGTGACCCTGAGCAAACAAGGCTTCCTTCAATTGTGCTGTGTGTCCCTTACTGCCTCACTAAAACAAATGTACTGATCTCAGAATGCTTAACTGTAAATAAACTGGCTTCTTTGTGTGACTAGGATGATTCCTACTTATTGTGAGATATACTAACATAAGACATATCTGCATGGATTGTCTGACATTTGTTTCCCTGTAAGTATGTCTGTAATGCCCATTGTCCAATAGTAATCTGTTTTTGTTCCCTCCTTGCCTTGCTTTATACTTTCTGGTCTCTTACCCCAGTGCCACCATCCATCATTGGGTCTACCATCCTTTCCTTTCATTCTTCAGAGTAACACTGATATTTTTCAGACTGGAGCTGGTGTGAAACCTAAGGGCATGCTGCCAAGTCTCACCAGCAACTCCTTCTGTGAGGGAGGGAATTTTTTAATGTTATGACCTAGCCTCTTGTTCATCCTCCTGCCCTATGCCCATTCTGGAATTGCCCAAAGACTACTCCCCCCTTCATGGACCAAGCCTTTCCTTGGGGAGTGCCAAGATGAATGTCCCTCCCTCCCTCCAGGACAGGTGTGCCCATCCCTCCTTAACCAAGCTGCAAACCTGGGTAACCTGGGCCATAGTTAAAGCATTATCCCTCTATGCCATGACACTGGCACTATTTGCATAGTAAGCTTAGGATCTAGGAAGCTTACAGTGAAAGCTGGGTACTCCAAGAAGAGTTTAATAGATTAGTGGATTCTGCTGAGTCCCTGAGTACTCCAAGACGCGTTTAACACTTTGGTTGAGTCTAGTCAGGCCCCAGTGGCCTAATGGATAAGGCATTGGCCTTCTAACCCAAGGACTCTGGATTCAAACCTCATCTGGGGTAATATAATCTTGATCAAAGGGGAACTTTTGTATCTGGAAGTTGACTTAGAGGATTAAGCAGCTACTAATGGGCTGTTTCCTGTGATCCAGTGGTGCAAGGTTTGATTCTTGCAGCCTCCATTGCCTAAATGTGTTACTCTGAGCAAGTCACTTAACCAGGCACCACTACCATGCTGAGTATGAAAAAGGCCCATGGATATCTGTTCTCTACCCTGGAGTACAAATAAAATAAAAAAAAGAAATCTTTAGTCAAGCTGTGTTAGCTTGGTGGGCAACTCACAAGGTTAGAGTTTGGATGTAGATTGTGGTTGCAGGATTGAATCTTGTGCCCTCCAGTCTGTGTTCAAATAAGTTATCTAATGTTGAATCCCTGAGTACTTCAAGAAGAGTTTAAATGATTAGTGGATTTTGTTGAGTCCCTGAGCACTCCATGAAGCATTTAATAGATTAGTGGTTAAGTCCTTGAGTACTCCAGGAAGAGTTGTATAGATTTATGGATTTTGCTGAGTCCATGAGTACTCCAAGAAACGTGTAATGGATTGGTGGATTCTGTTGAGTCTATGATGGAAATCTTTTAAGAGTCAGCGCTGTGTGTCCGAACTATGACTATGCCTTCCATTAAATCAGACATGTGAGCATTCTGTGTCTCTGCAATGTTCTAGAAAGTCCCTCTCTAGGTTTGCCATGGGGAGGTATGAGTATTGTGTTACCAATCTGATATCCATTTCTATGCCTGTAGTCTGAATATAATATTTTATATTAATGTTAAAGTTATTATGCATCACACTGAGTTGTGTAAGGTACCCACTGTATCGGGAGCAATGCTATCCCAGTGAGTGATGCTGGTAACCATTTGAGATGTTGGGATCTGCTAGAGTAAGTCACAAAACATGGAGACTGAATGGCCAAAAGATTGGACTTGTGTATGCACTAGGTCCAAGATACCATTTCTCAGAATATTTCTATTTCTCTGAGATATGGTGATCTCACATTTGGTATATACAAGTTTGGGAGATGCCAGGGAGCTTGGCTCCACTGCAAAAAGTTTTAAGGAGCAAAGCAATTTTTAAGATTTCTCTCTTCTCCAGTGTTTTCAGTATTTTTTATTTTTGGCTTTTCTGCACTCAGCATATTAAGTGCTGATATTTCAGTAGGAAGCTGTGATTCTACATCCATGGTGATTAAAATGCTATTAGGTGGTATAACATGATAACATGACAAAATGCAAAGAAAACAAGTGATGTTTTGAATATAGAAATCTTTCTCACTGACTAGTGGTTCCAGAATTTTCTCCATGAAGCTGTTTCTGTCAGGATTCTTTTGCCTGACACTATTGGTCTTCATCGGTTTCCTTGGTTAATAGTATTTAGTAGCATGTAAATAGAAAAGCCTTGTGTAGACTAATTAGGAAAGAGGTCAGTTTATTTGTCCTGGATGTGATCTGGGAAGTGGATAATAAGGTCCCTTGGCTCTCTTGTATACTGTACAGCTGGATCATCAGTCAGTTGTCTGTAGTAGGTTTGATCTGAGAAGTGGTTAATAAGGTCCCTTGGTTCTCTTGTATACTGTTCAGCTGTATCAGTCAGTTATCTGCAGTAGGTGTGATCTGGGAAGTGGTTAATAAGGTCCCTTGGTTCTCTTGTATACTGTTCAGCTGTATCAGTCAGTTATCTGCAGTAGGTGTGATTTGGGAAGTGGTTAATAAGGTCCCTTGGTTCTCTTGTATACTGTTCAGCTGGATCATCAGTCAGCTGTCTGCAGTAGGTGTCATCCGGGAAGTCGTTAATTAGATCCCTTTATTCTTTTGTATGCTGTTCAGCTGGATCATCAGTCAGTTGTCTGTAGTAGGTGTGATCTGGGAAGTGGTTAATAAGGTCCCTTGCTTCTCTTGTTTACTGTTCAGCTGGATCATCAGTCAGCTGTCTGCAGTAGGTGTGACCTGGGAAGTAGTTAATGAGGTCCCTTGGTTCTCATATACTGTTCAGCTGGATCATCAGTCAGTTTTCTGCAGTAGGTGTGATCTGGGAAGTGGTTCATAAAGTCCCTTGTTTGTCTTGTATACTCAGTTGTCAGTAGAAGGTGTACTCTGGGAAGTCGTTAATTAAGTCCCTTAGTTCATCTGTATGCTGTTCAGCTGGATCATCAGTCAGTTGGTGTAGTAATTGGGATCTGGGAAGTGGTAATTGAGATCCCTTGGTTCTCATATACTGTTCAGGTGGATAATCAGTAAACTGTCTGTAGTAGGTTTAATCTGGGAAGTGGTTAATAAGGTTCATTGGTTCACATATACTATTCATCTGGATAATTAGTCAGTTGTATGCAGTAGTTGTTTTCTGGGAAGTGGTTAGTAATGTCCATTGGTTCTCTTCTATACTGTTCAGCTGGATCATCAGTCAGTTGTCTGCAGTAGGTATGATCTGGGAAGTGGTTAATAAGGTCCCTTGGTTCTCTTGTATACTGTTCAGCGTGATCATCAGTCAGTTGTCTGCAGTAGGTGTCATCTGGAAAGTGGTTAATAAGGTCCCTTGGTTCTCTTGTATATGGTTCAGATGGATAATCAGTTTTCTGCAGTAGTTGTGATCTGGGAAGTGGTTCATAAGGTCCCTTGGTTGTCTTGTGTACTGTTCAGCTAGATCATCAGTCAGTTGTCTGTAGTAGGTGTGATCTGAGAAGTGGTTAATTAGGACCGTTGGTTCACCTGTATGATGTTCAGCTGGAGCGTCAGTCAGTTGTTGTAGTAATTGGGATCTGAGAAGTGGTTAATGAGGTCCCTTGGTTCTCATATACTGTTCAGGTGGATAATCCGACAGCTGTCTGTAGTATGTTTAATCTGGGAAGTGGTTAGTAAGGTCCCTTGGTTCTCATATACTATTCAGCTGTATAATCAGTCAGCTGTATGCAGTAGTTTTTTTCTGGGAAGTGGTTAGTAATGTCCATTGGTTCTCTTGTATACTGTTCAGCTGGATCATCAGTCAGTTGTCTGTAGTAGGTGTGATCTGGGATTTGGTTAATAAGATCCCTTGGTTCTCTTCTATACTGTTCAGCTGGATCATCAGTCAGTTGTCTGCAGTAGGTGTCATCTGGGAAGTGGATAATAAGGTCCCTTGGTTCTCATGTGTACTGTTCAGCTAGATCATCAGTCAGCTGTCTGTAGTAGGTGTGATCTGGGAAGTGGTTAATAAGGTCCCTTGGTTCTCTTGTATATGGTTCAGATGGATAATCAGTTTTCTGCAGTAGTTGTGATCTGGGAAGTGGTTCATAAGGTCCCTTGGTTCATCTGTATGCTGTTCAGCTGGATCATCAGTCAGGAGTCTGCTGTAGGTGTTTTCTGGGAAGTGGTTAATAAAGTCCCTTGGTTCTCTTGTATACTGTTCAGATGGATCATCAGTCAGTTTTCTGCAGTAGGTGTGATCTGGGAAGTGGTTCATAAAGTCCCTTGGTTGTCTTGTATACTGTTCAGCAGGATCATCAGTCAGTTGTCAGTAGAAGGTGTACTCTGGGAAGTCGTTAATTAGGTCCCTTGGTTCATCTGTATGCTGTTCAGCTGGATCATCAGTCAGTTCGTGTAGCAATTGGGATCTGGGAAGGGGTAAATGAGGTCCCTTGGTTCTCATATACTGTTCAGGTGGATAATCAGTCAACTGTCTGTAGTAGGTTTAATCTGGGAAGTGGTTAATAAGGTCCCTTGGTTCTCATATACTATTCATCTGTATAATTAGTCAGTTGTATGCAGTAGTTGTTTTCTGGGAAGTGGTTAGTAATGTCCAGTGGTTCTCTTCTATACTGTTCAGCTGGATCATCAGTCAGTTGTCTGCAGTAGGTATGATCTGGGAAGTGGTTAATAAGGTGCCTTGGTTCTCTTGTATACTGTTCAGCTGGATCATCAGTCAGTTGTCTGTAGAAGGTGTGATCTGGGAAGTGGTTAATAAGGTCCCTTGGTTCTCTTGTATACTGTTCAGCTGGATCATCAGTCAGTTGTCTGCAGTAGGTGTCATCTGGGAAGTGGATAATAAGGTCCCTTGGTTCTCATGTATACTGTTCAGCTGTATCAGTCAGCTGTCTGCAGTAGGTGTGATCTGGGAAGTGGTTAATAAGGTCCCTTGGTTCTCTTGTATACTGTTCAGCTAGATCATCAGTCAGCTGTCTGTAGTAGGTGTGATCTGTTAAGTGGTTAGTAAGGTCCCTTGGTTCTCTTGTATATGGTTCAGATGGATAATCAGTTTTCTGCAGTAGTTGTGATATGGGAAGTGGTTCCTAAGGTCCCTTGGTTGTCTTTTGTACTGTTCAGCTAGATCATCAGTCAGTTGTCTGTAGTAGGTGTGATCTGAGAAGTGGTTAATTAGGTCCCTTGGTTCATCTGTATGCTGTTCAGCTGGATCATCAGTCAGTTGTTGTAGTAATTGGGATCTGAGAAGTGGTTAATGAGGTCCCTTGGTTCTCATATACTGTTCAGGTGGATAATCAGTCAGCTGTCTGTAGTAGGTTTAATCTGGGAAGTGGTTAGTAAGGTCCCTTGGTTCTCATATACTATTCAGCTGGATAATTAGTCAGTTGTATGCAGTAGTTGTTTTCTGGGAAGTGGTTAGTAATGTCCATTGGTTCTCTTGTATACGGTTCAGCTGGATCATCAATCAGTTGTCTGCAGTAGGTATAATCTGGGAAGTGGTTAATAAGGTCCCTTGGTTCTCTTGTATACTGTTCAGCTGGATCATCAGTCAGTTGTCTGCAGTAGGTGTGATCTGGGAAGTGGTTAATAAGGTCCCTTGGTTCTCTTGTATACTGTTCAGCTGGATCATCAGTCAGTTTTCTGCAGTAGGTGTGATCTGGGAAGTGGTTAATAAGGTCCCTTGGTTGTCTTGTATACTGTTCAGCTAGATCATCAGTCAGTTTTCTGTAGTAGGTGTGATCTGAGAAATGGTTAATTAGGTCCCCTGATTCTTTTGTATGTTGTTCAGCTGGATCATCAGTCAGTTGTTGTAGTAATTGTGATCTGGGAAGTGGTTAATGAGGTCCCTTGGTTCTCGTATACTGTTCAGGTAGATAATCAGTCAGCTGACTTTAGTAGGTTTAATCTCAAAGTGGTTAATAAGGTCCCTTGGTTCTCATAAACTATTCAGCTGGATAGTAAGTCAACTGCATGCACTTGTTGTTTTCTGGGAAGTGGTTAGTAATGTTCATTGGTTCTCTTGTATACCGTTCAGCTGGATCATCAATCAGTTGTCTGCAGTAGGTGTCATCTAGGAAGTGGTTAATAAGGTCCCTTGGTTCTCTTGTATACTGTTCAGCTGGATCATCTTTTAGCTGTATGTGGTTGGTGTGATCTGGGAAGTGGTTAATAAGGTCCCTTGGTTCTCTTGTATACTGTTCAGCTGGATCATCAGTCAGTTATCAGCAATAGGTGTGATCTGGGAAGTAGTTAATAAGGTCCCTTGGATCTCATATACTGTTCAGCTGGATAATCAGTCAGCTGTCTGTAGTAGGTGTGATCTGGGAAGTGGTTAATAAGGTCCCTTGGTTCTCTTGTATACTGTTCAGCTGGATCATCAGTCAGTTGTCTGTACTAAGAGTGATCTGGGAAGTGGTTAATAAGGTCCCTTGGTTCTCTTGTATACTGTTCAGCTGGATCATCAGTCAGTTGTCTGTAGTAGGTGTGATCTGGGAAGTGGTTAATAAGGTCCCTTGGTTCTCTTGTATACTGTTCAGCTAGATCATCAGTCAGCTGTCTGTAGTAGGTGTGATCTGGGAAGTCGTTAATTAGGTCCCTTGGTTCATCTGTATGCTGTTCAGCTGAATCATCAGTCAGTTGGTGTAGTAATTGGGATCTGGGAAGTGGTCAATGAGGTCCCTTGGTTCTCATATACTGTTCAGGTGGATAATCAGTCAACTGTCTGTAGTAGGTTTAATCTGGGAAGTGGTTAATAAGGTCCCTTGGTTCACATATACTATTCAGCTGGATAATTAGTCAGTTGTATGCAGTAGTTGTTTTCTGGGAAGTGGTTAGTAATGTCCATTGGTTCTCTTCTATACTGTTCAGCTGGATCATCAGTCAGTTGTCTGCAGTAGGTGTCATCTGGGAAGTGGTTAATAAGGTCCCTTGGTTCTCTTGTATATGGTTCAGATGGATTATCAGTTTTCTGCAGTAGTTGTGATCTGGGAAGTGGTTCATAAGGTCCCTTGGTTGTCTTGTGTACTGTTCAGCTAGATCATCAGTCAGTTGTCTGTAGTAGGTGTGATCTGAGAAGTGGTTAATTAGGTCCCTTGGTTCATCTGTATGCTGTTCAGCTGGATCATCAGTTAGTTGTTGTAGTATTTGGGATTTGGGAAGTGGTTAATAAGGTCCCTTGGTTCTCTTGTATACGGTTCAGATGGATCATCAGTCAGTTTTCTGCAGTAGGTGTGATCTGGCAAGTGGTTAATAAGGTCCCTTGGTTCTCTTGTATACAGTTCAGCAGGATCATCAGTCAGTTGTCAGTAGAAGATGTGCTCTGGGAAGTCGTTAATTAGGTCCCTTTATTCTTTTGTATGCTGTTCAGCTGGATCATCAGTCAGTTGGTGTAGTAATTGGGATCTGGAAGTGGTAAATGAGGTCCCTTGGTTCTCATATACTGTTCAGGTGGATTATCAGTCAACTGTCTGTAGTAGGTTTAATCTGGGAAGTGGTTAATAAGGTCCCTTGGTTCTCATATACTATTCAGCTGGATAATTAGTCAGTTGTATGCAGTAGTTGTTTTCTGGGAAGTGGTTAATAAGGTCCCTTGGTTCTCTTGTACACTGTTCAGCTGGATCATCAGTCAGTTGTCTGCAGTAGGTATGATCTGGGAAGTGGTTAATAAGGTCCCTTGATTCTCTTTTATACTGTTCAGCTGGATCATCAGTCAGGAGTCTGCTGTAGGTGTTTTCTGGGAAGTGGTTAATAAGGTCCCTTGGTTCTCTTCTATACAGTTCAGCAGGATCATCAGTCAGTTGTCAGTAGAAGGTGTGCTCTGGGAAGTGGTAAATGAGGTCCATTGGTTCTCATATACTGTTCAGGTGGATAATCAGTCAGCTGTCTGTAGTAGGTTTAATCTGGGAAGTGGTTAATACGGTCCCTTGGTTCTCATATACTATTCAGCAGGATAATCAGTCAGTTGTATGCAGCAGTTGTTTTCTGGGAAGTGGTTAGTAATGTCCATTGGTTCTTTTGTATACTGTTCAGCTGGATCATCAGTCAGTTGTCTGCAGTAGGTATGATCTGGGAAGTGGTTAATATGGTCCCTTGGTTCTCATGTATACTGTTCAGCTGGATCATCAGTCAGTTGTCTGTAGAAGGTGTGATCAGGGATTTGGTTAATAAGATCCCTTGGTTCTCTTGTATACTGTTCAGCTGGATCATCAGTCAGTTGTCTGCAGTAGGTGTCATCTGGGAAGTGGATAATAAGGTCCCTTGGTTCTCATGTATACTGTTCAGCTAGATCATCAGTCAGTTGTCTGTAGTAGGTGTGATCTGAGAAGTGGTTAATTAGGTCAGTTGGTTCATCTCTATACTGTTCAGCTGGATCATCAGTCAGTTTTCGTAGTAATTGGGATTTGGGAAGTGGCTAATAAGGTCCCTTGGTTCTCTTTTATACTGTTCAGCTGGATCATCAGTCAGTTGTCTGCAGTAGGTATGATCTGGAAGTGGTTAATAAGGTGCCTTGGTTCTCTTGTATACACTTCAACTGGATCATCAGTCAGTTGTCAGTAGTAAGTGTGCTCTGGGCAGTGGTTAATAAGATCCCTTGGATCTCTTGTATACTGTTTAGCTGGGTCATCAGTCAGCTGTCTGTAGTAGGTGTGATCTGGGAAGTGGTTAATAAGGTTCCTTGGTTCTGTTGTATACCGTTTAGCTGGATCAGTCAGTTGTCTGGAGTAGGTGTGATATGGGAAGTTGTTAATAAGGTCCCTTGGTTCTCTTGTATACTGTTCAGCTGGATCAACAGTCAGTTTTCTGCAGTAGGTGGGATCTGGTAAGTGGTTAATAAGGTCCCTTGGTTGTCTTGTATACTATTCAGCTATATCATCAGTCAGCTGTCTGTAGTAGGTGTGATCTGGGAGATGGTTAATAAGGTCCCTTGGTTCTCTTGTATACTGTTCAGCTGGATCATCAGTCAGTTGTTGTAGTAATTGGGATCTGGGAAGTAGTTAATGAGGTCCCTTGGTTCTCATATACTGTTCAGGTGGATAATCAGTCAGCTGTCTGTAGTAGGTTTAATCTGGGAAGTGGTTAGTAAGGTCCCTTGGTTCTCATATACTATTCAGCTGGATAATCAGTCAGTTGTCTGCAGTAGGTATGATCTGGGAAGTGGTTAATAAGGTCCCTTGGTTCTCTTGTATACTGTTTAGCAGGGTCATCAGTCAGCTGTCTGTAATAGGTGTGATCTAAGAAGTTTCAATATGGTCCCTTGGTTCTCTTGTATTTTGTTCAGCTGGATTATCAGTCAGTTGTCTGTAGCAGGTGTAATCTGGGAAGAGGTTAATAAGGTCCCTTGGCCTTCTTGTATACTGTTCAGATTGGTCATCAGTCAGTTGCCTGTATTAGGAGTGATCTGGGAAGTGGTTAATAAGGTCCCTTGGTTCTCTTGCATACTGTTCAGATGGATTGTCAGTGAGTTGTCTGTAGTAAGTGTGATCTGGGAGGTGGTTAATAAGATCCCTTGGTTTTCTTGTATACTGTTCAGCTGGTCATCAGTCAGCTGTCTGTACTAGTTGTGATCTGGGAAGCGGTTAATAAGGTCCATTGATTCTCTTGGTCATCAGTCAGTTGTCTGTAGTAGGTGTGATCTAGGCAGTTGGTAATAAGTTCGCTTGGTTCTCTTGTATATTGTTCAGCTGGATAATCAGTCAGTTATCTGTAGTAGGTTTTATATGGATAGTGGTTAATAAGGTCCCTTGGTTCTCTTGTATACTGTTCAGCTGTGTCATCAGTCAGCTGTGTTTAGTAGGTGTGATCTAGGAAGTGGTTAATATGGCCCCTTGGTTCTCTTTTATACAGTTCAACTGGATCATCAGTGAGCTTTGCATAGTAGGTGTGATCTGGGAAGTGGTAAATAAGGACCCTTGGTTCTCATGTATACTGTTCAGCTGGATCATCATTCAGTTGTGTGTAGAAGGTGTGATCAGGGAAGTGGTTAATACACCCCTTGGTTATCTTGTATACTGTTCAGCTGGATCATTAGTTAGCTGTCTGTAGCAGGTGTGATCTGGGAAGTGGTTAATAAGGTCCCTTGGTTCTCTTGTATATTGTTCAGCTGGATCATCAGTCAGTTGTCTGTATTAAGTATGATCTGGGAAGTGGTTAATAAGGTGCCTTGGTTCTCTTGTATACTGGTTTGCTGGATCAGTCAGTTGTCTGTAGTATGTGTGATCTGGGAAGTGGTTAATAAGGTTCCTTGATTCCCTTGTATACTGTTCAACTGGATCATAAGACAGTTTTCTGCAGTAGGTGTTATCTGGGAAGTGGTTAATAAGGTCCCTTGTTTGTCTTGTATACTGTTCAGCTGGATCATCAGTCAGTTGTCTGTAGTAGGTGTGATCTGAGAAGTGGTTAATAAGGTCCCTTGGTTCTCTTGTATACTGTTCAGCTGGATCATCAGTCAGTTGTCTGTAGTAGGTGTGATCTGGGAAGTGGTTAATAAGGTCCCTTGGTTCTCTTGTATACTGTTCAGCTGGATCATCAGTCAGTTGTCTGCAGTAGGTGTGACCTGGGAAGTAGTTAATGAGGTCCCTTGGTTCTCATATACTGTTCAGCTGGATCATCAGTCAGTTGTGTGTAGTATGTGTGATCTGGGAAGTGGTTAATAAGATCCCTTGGTTCTCATATACTGTTCAGCGTGATCATCTCTCAGTTGTCTGTAGTAGGTGTGATCTGAGAAGTGGTTAATAAGGTCCCTTGGTTCTCTTGTATACTGTTCAGATGGATCATCAGTCAGTTTTCTGCAGTAGGTGTGATCTGGGAAGTGGTTAATAAGGTCCCTTGGTTCTCTTGTATACTGTTCAGCTGGATCATCAGTCAGTTGTCTGTAGTAGGTGTGATCTGGGAAGTGGTTAATAAGGTCCCTTGGTTCTCTTGTATACTGTTCAGCTGGATCATCAGTCAGTTGTTTATTGTAGGTGTGATCTGGGAAGTGGTTAATAAGGTCCCTTGGTTCTCATATACTGTTCAGCTGGATCATCAGTCAGTTGTCTGTAGTAATTGGGATCTGGGAAGTGGTTAATAAGGTCCCTTGGTTCTCTTGTATACTGTTCAGCTGGATCATCAGTCAGTTGTCTGCAGTAGGTGTGATCTGGGAAGTGGTTAATAAGGTCCCTTGGTTCTCTTGTATACTGTTCAGCTGGATCATCAGTCAGTTGTCTGCAGTAGGTGTGATCTGGGAAGTGGTTAATAAGGTCCCTTGGTTCTCTTGTATACTGTTCAGCTGGATCATCAGTCAGTTGTCTGTAGTAGGTGTGATCTGGGAAGTGGTTAATAAGGTCCCTTGGTTCTCTTGTATACTGTTCAGCTGGATCATCAGTCAGTTGTCTGTAGTAGGTGTGATCTGGGAAGTGGTTAATAAGGTTCCTTGGTTCTGTTTTATACTGTTTAGCTGGATCAGTCAGTTGTCTGGAGAAGGTGTGATATGGGAAGTTGTTAATAAGGTCCCTTGGTTCTCTTGTATACTTTTCAGCTGGATCAATAGTCAGTTTTCTGCAGGAAGTGTGATCTGGTAAGTGGTTAATAAGATCCCTTGGTTGTTTTGTATACTATTCAGCTATATCATCAGTCAGCTGTCTGTAGTAGGTGTGATCTGGGAGATGGTTAATAAGGTCCCTTGGTTCTCTTGTATACTGTTCAGCTGGATCATCAGTCAGTTGTTGTAGTAATTGGGATCTGGGAAGTAGTTAATGAGGTCCCTTGGTTCTCATATACTGTTCAGGTGGATAATCAGTCAGCTGTCTGTAGTAGGTTTAATCTGGGAAGTGGTTAGTAAGGTCCCTTGGTTCTCATATACTATTCAGCTGGATAATCAGTCATCTGTATGCAGTAGTTTTTTTTCTGGGAAGTGGTTAGTAATGTCCATTGGTTCTCTTGTACACTGTTTAGCTGGATCATCAGTCAGTTGTCTGCAGTAGGTATGATCTGGGAAGTGGTTAATAAGGTCCCTTGGTTCTCTTGTATACTGTTTAGCAGGGTCATCAGTCAGCTGTCTGTAATAGGTGTGATCTAAGAAGTTTTAATATGGTCCCTTGGTTCTCTTGTATTTTGTTCAGCTGGATTATCAGTCAGTTGTCTGTAGCAGGTGTAATCTGGGAAGAGGTTAATAAGGTCCCTTGGCCTTCTTGTATACTGTTCAGATTGGTCATCAGTCAGTTGCTTGTTTTAGGAGTGATCTGGGAAGTGGTTAACAAGGTCCCTTGGTTCTCTTGCATACTGTTCAGATGGATTGTCAGTGAGTTCTCTGTAGTAAGTATGATCTGGGAAGTAGTTAATAAGGTCCCTTGGTTCTCTTGCATACTATTCAGCTGGTCATCAGTCAGCTGTCTGTACTAGTTGTGATCTGGGAAGCGGTTAATAAGGTCTATTGATTCTCTAGGTCATCAGTCAGTTGTCTGTAGTAGGTGTGATCTAGGCAGTTGGTAATAAGTTCCTTTGGTTCTCTTGTATATTGTTCAGCTGGATAATCAGTCAGTTATCTGTAGTAGGTTTTATCTGGAAAGTGGTTAGTAAGGTCCATTGGTTCTCTTGTATACTGTTCAGCTGTGTCATCAGTCAGCTGTGTGTAGTAGGTGTGATCTAGGAAGTGGTTAATAAGGCCCCTTGGTTCTCTTGTATACAGTTCAACTGGATCATCAGTGAGCTTTGCATAGTAGGTGTGATCTGGGAAGTGGTAAATAAGGTCCCTTGGTTCTCATGTATACTGTTCAGCTGGATCATCAGTCAGCTGTGTGTAGTAGGTGTGATCTGGGAAGTGGTTAATAAGGTCCCTTGGTTCTCTTGTATACTGTTCAGCTGGATCATCAGTCAGTTGTCTGTAGTAGGTGTGATCTGGGAAGTGGTTAATAAGGTCCCTTGGTTGTCTTGTATACTGTTCAGCTGGATCATCAGTCAGGAGTCTGCTGTAGGTGTTTTCTGGGAAGTGGTTAATAAGGTCCCTTGGTTCTCTTGTATACTGTTCAGCTGGATCATCAGTCAGTTGTCTGCAGTAGGTGTGATCTGGGAAGTGGTTAATAAGGTCCCTTGGTTCTCTTGTATACTGTTCAGCAGGATCATCAGTCAGTTGTCAGTAGAAGGTGTGATCTGGGAAGTGGTTAATGAGGTCCCTTGCTTCTCTTGTTTACTGTTCAGCTGGATCATCAGTCAGTTGTCTGTAGTAGGTTTGATCTGGGAAGTGGTTAATAAGGTCCCTTGGTTCTCATATACTGTTCAGCTGGATAATCAGTCAGCTGTCTGTAGTAGGTGTGATCTGGGAAGTGGTTAATAAGGTCCCTTGGTTCTCTTGTATATGGTTCAGATGGATAATCAGTTTTCTGCAGTAGTTGTGATATGGGAAGTGGTTCCTAAGGTCCCTTGGTTGTCTTTTGTACTGTTCAGCTAGATCATCAGTCAGTTGTCTGTAGTAGGTGTGATCTGAGAAGTGGTTAATTAGGTCCCTTGGTTCATCTGTATGCTGTTCAGCTGGATCATCAGTTAGTTGTTGTAGTAATTGGGATTTGGGAAGTGGTTAATGAGGTCCCTTGGTTCTCATATACTGTTCAGGTGGATAATCAGTCAGCTGTCTGTAGTAGGTTTAATCTGGGAAGTGGTTAGTAAGGTCCCTTGGTTCTCATATACTATTCAACTGGATAATTAGTCAGTTGTATGCAGTAGTTGTTTTCTGGGAAGTGGTTAGTAATGTCCATTGGTTCTCTTGTACACTGTTCAGCTGTATCATTAGTCAGCTGTCTGTAGTAGGTATGATCTGGGAAGTGGTTAATAAGGTCCCTTGGTTCTCTTGTATACTGTTCAGCTGGATCATCTTTTAGCTGTATGTGGTTGGTGTGATCTGGGAAGTGGTTAATAATGTCCCTTGGTTCACATGTATACTGTTCAGCTGGATCATCAGTCAGTTATCAGCAATAACTGTGATCTGGGAAGTGGTTAATAAGGTCCCTTGGTTCTCTTGTATACTGTTCAGCTGGATCATCAGTCAGCTGTCTGTAGTAGGTGTGATCTGGGAAGTGGTTAATAAGGTCCCTTGGTTCTCTTGTATACTGTTCAGCTGGATCATCAGTCAGTTGTCTGTAGTAGGTGTGATCTGGGAAGTGGTTAATAAGGTCCCTTGGTTCTCTTGTATACTGTTCAGCTGGATCATCAGTCAGTTGTCTGTAGTAGGTGTGATCTGGGAAGTGGTTAATAAGGTCCCTTGGTTCTCTTGTATACTGTTCAGCTGGATCATCAGTCAGTTGTCTGTAGTAGGTGTGATCTGGGAAGTGGTTAATAAGGTCCCTTGGTTCTCATGTATACTGTTCAGCTGGATCATCAGTCAGTTGTCTGTAGTAGGTGTGATCTGGGAAGTGGTTAATAAGGTCCCTTGGTTCTCTTGTATACTGTTCAGCTGGATCATCAGTCAGCTGTCTGCTGTAGGTGTTTTCTGGGAAGTGGTTAATAAGGTCCCTTGGTTCTCTTGTATACTGTTCAGCTGGATCATCAGTCAGTTGTCTGTAGTAGGTGTGATCTGGGAAGTGGTTAATAAGGTCCCTTGGTTCTCTTGTATACTGTTCAGCTGGATCATCAATCAGTTGTCTGTAATAGGTGTTTTCTGGGAAGTGGTTAATAAGGTCCTTGGTTATCTTGTATACTGTTCAGCTGGATCATCAGTCAGTTGTCTGTAGTAGGTGTGATCTGGGAAGTGGTTAATAAGGTCCCTTGGTTCTCATGTATACTGTTCAGCTGGATCATCAGTCAGTTGTCTGTAGTAGGTGTGATCTGGGAAGTGGTTAATAAGGTCCCTTGGTTCTCTTGTATACTGTTCAGCTGGATCATCAGTCAGGAGTCTGCTGTAGGTGTTTTCTGGGAAGTGGTTAATAAGGTCCCTTGGTTCTCATATACTGTTCAGCTGGATCATTAGTCAGTTGTCTGTAGTAGGTGTGATCTGGGATGTGGTTAATAAGGTCCTTTGATTTTCTTGTATACTGTACAGCTGGGTCAGTCAGCTGTCTGCAGTAGGTGTGATCTGGGAATTGGTTAATAAGGTCCCTTGGTTCTCTTGTATACTGTTCAGCTGGATCATCAGTCAGTTGTCTGCAGTAGGTGTGATCTGGGAAGTGGTTAATAAGGTCCCTTGGTTCTCATGTATACTGTTCAGCTGGATCATCAGTCAGCTGTGTAGTAGGTGTGATCTGGGAAGTGGTTAATAAGGTCCCTTGGTTCTCATGTATACTGTTCAGCTGGATCATCAGTCAGTTGTCTGTAGTAGGTGTGATCTGGGAAGTGGTTAATAAGGTCCCTTGGTTCTCATGTATACTGTTCAGCTGGATCATCAGTCAGTTGTCTGTAGTAGGTGTGATCTGGGAAGTGGTTAATAAGGTCCCTTGGTTCTCTTGTATACTGTTCAGCTGGATCATCAGTCAGTTGTCTGTAGTAGGTGTGATCTGGGAAGTGGTTAATAAGGTCCCTTGGTTCTCTTGTATACTGTTCAGCTGGATCATCAGTCAGTTGTCTGTAGTAAATTGGATCTGGAAAGTGGTTCATAAGGTCTCTTGGTTCTCATGTGTACTGTTCAGCTGGATCATCAGTCAGGAGTCTGCTGTAGGTGTTTTCTGGGAAGTGGTTAATAAGGTCCCTTGGTTCTCTTGTATACTGTTCAGCTGGATCATCAGTCAGGAGTCTGCTGTAGGTGTTTTCTGGGAAGTGGTTAATAAGGTCCCTTGGTTCTCATATACTGTTCAGCTGGATCATCAGTCAGTTGTCTGTAGTAGGTGTGATCTGGGAAGTGGTTAATAAGGTCCCTTGGTTCTCTTGTATACTGTTCAGCTGGATCATCAGTCAGCTGTCTGCAGTAGGTGTGATCTGGGAAGTGGTTAATAAGGTCCCTTGGTTCTCTTGTATACTGTTCAGCTGGATCATCAGTCAGTTGTCTGTAGTAGGTGTGATCTGGGAAGTGGTTAATAAGGTCCCTTGGTTCTCTTGTATACTGTTCAGCTGGATCATCAGTCAGTTGTCTGTAGTAGGTGTGATCTGGGAAGTGGTTAATAAGGTCCCTTGGTTCTCTTGTATACTGTTCAGCTGGATCATCAGTCAGTTGTCTGTAGTAGGTGTGATCTGGGAAGTGGTTAATAAGGTCCCTTGGTTCTCTTGTATACTGTTCAGCTGGATCATCAGTCAGCTGTCTGTAGTAGGTGTGATCTGGGAAGTGGTTAATAAGGTCCCTTGGTTCTCTTGTATACTGTTCAGCTGGATCATCAGTCAGCTGTCTGTAGTAGGTGTGATCTGGGAAGTGGTTAATAAGGTCCCTTGGTTCTCTTGTATACTGTTCAGCTGGATCATCAGTCAGTTGTCTGTAGTAGGTGTGATCTGGGAAGTGGTTAATAAGGTCCCTTGGTTCTCATATACTGTTCAGCTGGATCATTAGTCAGTTGTGTGTAGTAGTTGTGATCTGGGATGTGGTTAATAAGGTCCTTTGGTTCTCTTGTGTACTGTTCAGCTGGATCATCAATCAGTTGTCTGTAGTAGGTGTGATCTGGGAATTGGTTAATATATCCCCTGGTTCTCATGTATTCCTCACATTAAGTCACTGTTCAAACTTAGCCTTACTACAAGATATGTACACAAAGAATGGCGTACAGCTACAGTGGTCCCACTCCACAAAGGTGGTGCCAACGGACCCCAAACTATCCATAAGCCTGACTAGTCTGGTCTATAAAGCTATGGGTGTATTATCATGGAACTCATAAAACAAAAGAAGATGAGCCTAAAGACACTGGCCCTACCCAATTTGGCGGGCAGATCTTGCCTCTTAAACCTAGTTGATTTCTTTGAAAGCCATAGATGAGGGCAAGCTTAAATATCAACCCTATATCACAAGATGGGTTGCAAAACTGGCTCAGATAGAAACCACATGGTCAGAATCGATGGTGCCATGTGTCTGAATCCAAACCAGTTACAAGTGCCCTGCCCACATGGCTCCTGGTTCCTCTCTTGTTTGAGGTTCAGGATTATGGCTGACCCTTTGGGAAAAACATAGAGATTTGGGGACCAATGTAGATAGTAATCTCCTTTGATATATCACGTTGCAAAGTGGTTAGAAAGACCTTCTATATATAGTCCACCTTCATATCAAAAAAAATCTAGATCAAGAGGAGAGAGAGATCCATGCCTCTCTCCTCATCATCATCCAGCCCATATACAATAATGCCTGCCTTTGGGATGTTACCACCAGACACCAAGAGGATCATACTAAAGAAACTCCAGCTCTACTCTGGACCTAAACTTCAGCACCCCTCACTCTGGAATAGAATTCCAATTCATGTTAGAATCTTAAAGGGTACCTTCTGCCTATGAACCTATGAACCTATGTATACTGTTCAGCTTGTCATCAGTCAGTTGTCTGTAGTAGGTGTGGTCTGAGAAGTGGTTAATAAGGTCCTTTGTTTCTCATGTATACTTTTCAGCTGAATCATCAGGCAGCTATCTGCAGTAGGTGTGATCTGGGAATTGGTTAATAAGGTCCCTTGGTTCTCATGTATACTGTTCTGCTGGATCATCAGTCAGCTGTCTGCACTAGTTGTGATCTGGTATTTGGTTCATAAAGTCCCTTGATTCTCTTGTATATTGTTCAGCTGGATCATCAATCAGTTGTCTGTAGTAGGTGTTTTCTGGGAAGTGGTTAATGATGTCCTTGGTTATCTTGTATACGATTCAGCTGTATCCTCAGTCAGTTGTCTGTAGTAGGTGTGATCTGGGATGGGGTTATTATGGACCTTTGGGTTTCTTGTATATACTGTACAGCTGGCTCAGTCAGCTGTCTGCTGTAGGTGTGATCTGGGAATTGGTTAATAAGGCCCCTGGTTCACATGTATACTGTTCAGCTGGTCATCAGTCAGTTGTCTGTAGTAGGTGTGATCTGAGAAGTGGTTAATAAGTTCCCTTGGTTCTCATGTATACTCCTCAGCTGGATCATCAGGGTGCTGTCTGCAGTAGGTGTCATCTGGGAAGTAGTTAAAAAGATCCCTTGGTTCTCATGTATATTTTTCAGCTGGATTATCAGTCAGTTGTTTATTGCAGGTGTTATCAGGGATGTGGTTAATAAGGTATCTAGGTTCTCTTGTATTTTCTGTTTAGCTGGATCTTCATTCAGTTGTCTGTAGTAGGTGTGATCTGGGAAGTGGTTATTAAGATCCCTTGGTTCTCTTGTATACTGTTTAGCTGGGTCATCAGTCAGCTGTCTGTAATAGGTGTGATCTGGGAAGTTTCAATACAGTCCCTTGGTTCTCTTGTATACTGTTCAGCTGGATCATCAGTCAGTTGTCTGCAGTAGGTGTGATCTGGGAAGTGGTTAATAAGGTCCCTTGGTTCTCTTGTATACTGTTCAGCTGGATCATCAGTCAGTTGTCTGCAGTAGGTGTGATATGGGAAGTGGTTAATAAGGTCCCCTGGTTCTCTTGTGTACTGTTGAGCTGGATCATCAGTCAGTTGTCTGCAGTAGGTATGATCTGGAAAGTAGTTAATAATGTCCCTTGGTTCTCTTGTATACTGTTCAGCTGTATCATTAGTCAGCTGTCTGTAGTAGGTGTGATCTGGGAAGTGGTTAATAAGGCCCCTTGGTTCTCATGTACTGTTCAGCTGTATCATTAGTCATCTGTCTGCAGTAGGTGTGATCTGGGAAATGGTTAATAAGGTCCTTGGTCATCTTGTTTACTGTTCAGCTGGATCATGACAGTTGTCTGTATGTGTTTTCTGGGAAGTGGATAATATGTTCCCTTGGTTCTCTTGTATTCTGTTCAGCTGGATCACAGTCAGTTGTCTGCTGTAGGTGTTTTCTGGGAAGTGGTTAATAAGGTCCCTTGGTTCTTTTGTATATGGTCAGCTGGATCATCAGTCTGGAGTTTGCTGAAGGTGTTTTCTGGGAAGTGGTTAATAAGGTCCCTTGGTTCTTATGTATATGTTCAGCTGGATCATCAGTCAGTTGTCTGTACTAGGTGTGATCTGAGAAGTGGTTAATAAGATTCCTTGGTTCTCATATACTGTTCAGCGTGATCATCTGTCAGCTGTCTGTAGTAGGTGTAATCGGGGAAGTTGTTAATAACATCCCTTGGTTCTCATGTATACTGTTCAGCTGGTTAATCAGTCAGGTGTATGCTGTAAGTGTGATCTTGGAATTAGTTAATAAGTCCCCTGGTTTTCATGTATACTGTTCAGCTGGTCATCAGTCAGTTGTCTGTAGTAGGTGTGATCTGGGAAGTGGTTAATAAAGAACCTTGGTTCTCTTGTATACTGTTCCGCTGGATCATCAGTCAAATGTCTGCTAAAGGTGAGATCTGGGAAGTGGTTAATGAGGTCCCTTGGTTCTCATGTACTGTTCAGCTGGATAATCAGTCAGCTCTCTGTAGTAGGTGTGATCTGCGAAATGGTTAATAAGGTTCCTTGGTTCTCTTGTATACTGTTCAGATGGATCATCAATCAGTTGGCTGTAGTAGGTATTTTCTGGGAAGTTGTTAATAAGGTCCTTGGTTATTCTGTATAATGTTAAGCTGGATCATCAGTCAGTTGTCTGTAGTAAGTGGGATCTGGGAAGTGGTTCATAAGGTCTCTTGGTTCTATTGTATACTGTTGAGCTGGATCATCTGTCAGGAGTCTGCTGTAGGTGTTTTCTGTGAAGTTGTTAATAAGCTCCCTTGGTTCTCTTGTATATGTTCAGCTGGATCATCAGTCAGGAGTTTGCTGAAGGTGTTTTCTGGGAAGTGGTTAATAAGATCCCCTGGTTCTTATATAAACTGTTCAGCTGGATCATCAGTCAGTTGTCTGTAGTAGGAGTGATCTGAGAAGTGGTTAATAAGGTCCCTTGGTTCTCTAGTATACTGTTCAGATGGATCATCAGTGAGTTCCCTGTAGAAGGTGTGATCTGGGAAGTGGTTAGTAAGATCCCTTGGTTCTCTTGTACATTGTTCAGCTGAATCATCAGTCAGTTGTCTGTAGTAGGTTTGATCTATGAAGTGGTTAATAAGGTCCCTTGCTTCTCTTGTTTACTGTTAAGCTGGATCATCAGTTAGCTGTCTGTTATAGGTGTGATCTGGGAAGTGGTTAATAAGATCTTTTGGTTCTCTGGTAGACTGGTTAGCTGGATCATCAGTCAGCTGTCTGTAATAGTTGTGATCTGGGATGTTGCTAATACGGTCCCTTGGTTCTCTTGTATACTGTTCAGCTGGATCATCCATCAGTTGTCTGCAGTAGGTGTGATCTGGGAAGTGGTTAATAAGGTCCCTTATTTCTCTTGTATACTGTTTAGCTGGGTCATCAGTCAACTGTCTGTAGTAGATGTGATCTGAGAAGTGGTTAATAAGGTCTTTTATTTCTCATGTATACTGTTCAGCTGAATCATCAGTCAGTTGTCTGTAGTAGGTGTGATCTGGGAAGTGGTTAATAAGGTCCCTTGTTTCTCATGTATACTTCTCAGCTGTTCATCAGTCCATTGTCTGCAGTAGTTGTGATCTGGGAAGTGATTAATAAGGTGTCTTGGTTCTCTTGTATACTGTTCAGCTGGATCATCAGTAAGTTGTTTGTAGTAGGTGTGATCTGAAACGTGTATGTTCACTTCAGCAACACAGTTGTCACAGTTTAGGGTGACTACTTCAGACTCTTAATCTGCCTCTTCAATGATGGTGATGATGATGTCTTCAGATCACAAGATGTATGTTGCCATGTGTATGGAGAGAGAAACATTGTAAGAAGTCTGTTATTGCACTTTCACAATTTGAAGATTCACATATCGATGAAAACAGTTTTGTATTATGTCTACTCAAGAGGATTAAAGGTCAGAATTTTAAACTGGAATTTCAACCCATTATATTTCTTCTCTCTCTTTTTCTTTCAGTTAATTAAACCACACTAACTGCACACAACATTCATATATTCTAAATTAATGTTTTAGTTTCTTGTTAGTTCTAGCCTTTTCATAACACATTAGTATGACTTATGCTGTTACATTTTCCTTTAACTAAAAAAAATCTTACATGGACTACATATTAAGAGATTATTATTTGTTTTCCTTCACTGGATTTAAGTAATCTTCCTGGACAGCTCTCTTTATTTCATTTTTTTCTTCCATTAAATGCCAGAGTAACTGGCTTGAGTTGTTTTCTTCCCTGCTTAATCAACAATGATTCTACTATAACATGTAGAGAAAAGCTTTAGTTTTATGGTAGGCCATAACCTGGCATACTAAAGTTTCAAGCTGATGTGCACACACATGCACATTTACATTCACCCCCACACACACACACACACACACACACACACACACACACACACACACACACACACACACACACTGGACTGAAGGGACAGTTGCCCTTTGCAGAAGCTGTAAGAGGGCACAGTTGGTGGGTCAAAATGGGGTGGTCAGTGCAGTACCAGCATAGAGTTTTGAACTGCAGGGATGTCACAGCTTCATGAATGAATGCTGATACTGAAGCCATGATTATGGCTGAAGGTCAGTGTGTGGTAGCAGGTGTAGGAAGGTGCTTGTTACATTTGTAGCAAACTTCTTGCTACTGTTACAAGAAAAAAAAAGAACAATTATTTTTTGTATTGTTGTTTTGATTTGATGAGGTGACCATTTGGGGAACTGCCTAGAACTTCTGATGACAAAGCTGTCCTGTTCTCTAATGCATACTTACAGATAAAATGGTAGCCATACTTGATATCTCAGTTTTCTTCAATAATTATAAATAACTTTCATTAAATATCTCCTTGCTGTGATTAAAGCATTTAATTCAGGGTTGTAATTATTGTGGGATGAAGGGGTGGCTGCCATGGGCACAAGGTGTTAGGTGGTATGATCAGCAGTTGCCAGTGGGGCACAAGTACAGTGTTGGCTGTCAATGAAAAAGTCACAGGTGGTACTGCAACATCATAAACAGGTGCCAGTACTGCTTTCACACTTTAGTCAGGAGGTCATTATGTTAGTAATTAGTAATTGTAGCATGGAAGGTGAAACTGTGACATCATAAACAGGTGTCAGTACTGCTTTCACCCTTTAGTTCAGAGGTCATTATGTTAGTAATTAGTAATTGTAGCATGGAAGGTGATACTGTGAGATCATAAACAGGTGCCAGTACTGCTTTCACCCTTTAGTTCAGAGGTCATTATGTTAGTAATTAACAACTGTAGCATGAAAGGTGACACTGTGACTTCATAAACAGGTGCCAGTACTGCTTTCACACTTTAGTCAGGAGGTCATTATGTTAGGAATTAGTAACTGTAGCATGGAAGGTGGTACTGTGACTTCATAAACAGGTGCCAGTACTGCTTTCACACTTTAGTTCAGAGGTCATTATGTTAGTAATTAACAACTGTAGCATGGAAGGTGGTACTGTGACTTCATAAACAGGTGCCAGTACTGCTTTCACACTTTAGTCAGGAGGTCATTATGTTAGTAATTAGTAACTGTAACATGGAAGGTGGTACTGTGACATCATAAACAGGTGCCAGTACTGCTTTCACACTTTAGGCAGGAGGTCATTATGTTAGTAATTAGTAACTGTAGCATGGAAGGTGGTACTGTGACATCATAAACAGGTGTCAGTACTGCTTTCACACTTTAGTCAGGAGGTCATTATGTTAGTAATTAGTAACTGAAGCATGAAAGGTGGTTCTGTGACTTCATAAACAGGTGCCAGTACTGCTTTCACACTTTAGTCTGGAGGTCATTATGTTAGTAATTAGTAACAGTAGCATGAAAGGTGGTACTGTGACATCATAAACAGGTGCCAGTATTGCTTTCACACTTTAGTCAGGAGGTCCTTATGTTAGTAATTAGTAACTGTAGCATGGAAGGTGGTACTGTGACATCATAAACAGGTGCCAGTACTGCTTTCACACTTTAGTCAGGAGGTCATTATGTTAGTAATTAGTAACTGAAGCATGGAAGGAGGTACTGTGACATCATAAACAGGTGCCAGTACTGCTTTCACACTTTAGTCAGGAGGTCATTATGTTAGTAATTAGTAAATGTAGCATGGAAGGTGGTACTGTGACATCATAAACAGGTGCCAGTACTGCTTTCACACTTTAGTCAGGAGGTTGTTATATTAGTAATTAGTAACTGTAGCATGGAGACGGTTACATTTTTTCTGTAGTCCTCATTGGGAAGACCATTTTTTAGTTTTTTCCTCAATTTGGGTTGAGGGGGTGCCACTCTAAGGAGATGCCCAGGCTGCCAGACATAGCAATGACCCTCTTTTAACCACTCTGAGAAGATGCCCAGGCTGCTAGACCTAGCAATGACTCTCTTTTAATTTACTGTTGCACATCATTCAAAAAACTATCTTGTGTTAGAGCATATAAACTGAAAGTTTTAATATGTAAACTTTTGTATTAAATATTTACTATCTTAACATTGTTTCATATATCCAGAACAAGCTGAAAAATACTCTATCTTCTCTAGAAGTGGAAATGAAACATCTCAAAGAGTGTCAAAGCAAGCAGGAACAGAACATCTCTTGTATCAAGGTGAGAGAATCGGCTTTTTTTCTGGTTGCTTTGTAAAAACTGTAGTAGTGGAAGTCAGATGAGAATGAATGAATAAGGGTGCATTACACAAGGAACAGATGAAGGGTTGTCAGTCATGCAAGCAGATATCTACGAGTTAAACTCTTTATTGTTCCTGTCACACTAAAATGACCCTACTTTAGATTACTGTCTGTATGTATGTATGTATTTATGTAGGTATGTAATGGATTGCTTTTTTACCCATGGCAGTAATTAAGGAGTCCACGATCCTCACTACTGACAGTGGTGAGAGACCGTCACTAGATAGATTTACTCAATATTTTACAGTCCAGCTCAGTGCATCAAGCACAATCTTCCCCAAGAGCAGTTTCAAGGAACTGAGACACTCACTTGGGGGTATTTGATTGTCTCTCTCTCTCTCTCTGTCTCTCTCACACAGACACACACACACACACACACACACACACACACACACACACACACACACACACACACACACACACACACACACACACACACACAAAACACACATACACTTTTGGGAAAGGCTGGTACAGATTTACTAGCTATACCCTTTCTGTCTAGACTATAAGGTAACGCCGCTGCCACCAGTCAGTCCTTGTCAGGATTTTAGAAGGGTATCGAATTATACTGAGTAAAATTAATACTGACATAAATAGTAGAGTGCAACTCAAGTACCAAGGCTTTTCAGAGTGGCCAAGATGTCAGTGTCACTAAAATATTATATATATATATATATATATATATATATATTTCGGAATATCATTAAAGGTCAGGGTATGAGAATTTCTAGGCTTAATGCCACACAAGAGGGTTACCTGAATGAACTAGATAAATTTAAACTGAGACTTGCTCAAAGGGGTTACAAGCCGCATGATGTTGATAGAACTATAGAAGACATACATAGATTAAGATCAAATAGAGCAGCACCTTATTTCTCTGATCATATACATGAACCCATAGTTGGACAAGTAGACAATGAGCAAATAAAAATACAAATGCATTACACTAATGACAGGAAGGACATCAGTGATATCATTTATAAGCACTGGTCGATTCTCACCAGCAACCAGGAGATTGGGTTATTAGTGGGCATCACTCCTAAGTTCCAGTATAAAAATAGGAACAATCTTAAGATGCTACTTTGTCATCGCTATGATGGTCGAGAAAAAGTGGCCTTGTTGGGAACCCACCCTTGTAAACAATGCCAATATTGTAAGTACATATGTGAATACTTTTGAGCACCCAGATACTGGTCAGATATTTACATTTAAAGTTGATGCCACATGTAATACAGCTAACTTGGTATACTTAGCTAGGTGCCAAGAATGCCAAGCTTTCTATGTCGGTAAGACTAATAGGGCATTTAAAATTAGGATTAGAGAACACTTATATGCCATTAGGATTGGACATAGTAACAATGCATTGGCTAAGTATGTAGGCCAATATGGTAACCAACACAGCTTTACTTTTATGGCTATAGATAGCGTCCTGCCAATATTAAGACAAGGGGATATTCGTAACACTACTGAGAGAGTAGAAGTTAATTGGATGATTCGCCTTAGAGCAGACAAAGGCAGTGGCCTTAATGAACGAGCTTCCATTCAACCAGTGTTAAGAGCCAGATGCCTTAAATAAGCGCTATTTACAATATTAACAACCTGTATATCTATGTTTAGTTAGGCTTTAGTGTAAATATATAATGATAGGCTTTTATAAATGCCTTTAAAGTATTTTAAAGATATTTGTTATAAATGTACGTAATTTGTCAATTGCTGACTTTTTTAACTTGTGTCCTTGACGATTAGTGACTTCTACTAGTTTTGTGAATATTGTTTTGTATGATTAGCACACTTATAATGTTTTTGATAGTTTTATACATGAATGGTATACGTAGAATAACACAGTTTGATGCATCTATAGTACATACCGGAAAAATGTAATTTAAATATTTTATTTATTCAGCTTCATGCAACAGTTAATGCTTCTAAATGCTGTAGTAATTATTATTATTTAGATATGCTTTTCTAGCAACAAACATTATATATTAGTATGTTTTAGTAAGTATTGAATGATGTGTACCTAGTAAATTCTTTATAGATATGAATTTACTCTATCTAATATAGAAATGTTATGACACTGAACCTTCCTTAATGAAACTTTCAATAATCTGGTTTGTATCACTTTAAAGTTTTATAAGATGAAACACATGACTACTATAAAAGGAGCAGACTGATTTTTTTGAATGTTAATGGTCTGAGGAAGCAAATGTGAAAGTGCTTGCTGACAACAATTTTATTAAATAAATTCTTTTGCTTTTACATCTAAGCTTGGTTCTTGAAAAACATCCCAGTTGCAGATACAGGCACTTTATGAATGGATTATTGAGAAGCCTTGGTTACCTCTCTGCCTTTATATTTGGCTTGTTCGTCACTAAAATAAGCACAATTACTCTCAAGATGTTAAAAGTCATCCCCAAATGAGCAGATACAATGAAAAGGTATAAACATATTTAATAATAAATAATAAAATAGAAAACATAAGATTATTAAATATTTAAGTGCAATCAATATAATAGTTTCAATCACAGGAACAATTAAATGTTACACAGCTGGACAGATTTAGACAGACGCAGAAAACCCTAATTAACTAATCTGACTGTATTTCATGACTGTCTAAACACTATCTATTCCCTAGCTAACTTAATACAGCAAGGCAAGATTAAATGCTGAAATGCTTACTTCCACAAGGCAACCATTCTAAAACTGATTACAACTGCTAAACTGACTCAACTGTCATAGATCATTTTATCACGTTCCAAAGAAAACAAAACAAACAAGTTCATCTGTGAATTCCAATTACTTGCTGCTGATTATAAAATGACATCACACTTGATCACATGATTCAAGTAGAGTTCACACTCAGAGCTTTTCTAAGATCTGTTGCAGTATTTGAAAATTATAAGATTCTTTGTTTAAACATGAACAATCAGCTATAACAACACTGTTGATATATTTTAACATAAGCATCTACACAATTCAGTGTGACAGTCAAATAACACAATTATTAACACATTTTAACATAAGCATCTGTACAAGTCAGTGTGACAGTGAAATGAGACAAAACTGTTTACAAATCTCCAGCCAACTATGCTGGCATATGTTACACAAATGCTCTCCCTCCCTTCTTGACACAGATGGCAACAACTCACATTATCACAATGTATATAATAGTCATTACCACCTTACCTGCAGATTTCAGATGCTGCAGTTACAGTGAAGCTCACATGCAAGGCAGATTATGTGTTGATCAGCATGGGATGAGTTTATTTATTTTTTTATATTTATCTTTTGTTAACCAGGTTAGTCCCACTAGGCTAGTGACCTATTTTCAGGAGTGACCAGAGGTTGTATTTATACCACTAGGAAGAATTTCACCAGGGTGTCAGAGAACTTCCCCTACTCTTGGTAATCTGGGGAAGACTCTGTGTTATACATCCTGACTTCCTGTTTCCTGTCCAGGCACAGAGGCAGCTCGGAGGAACAGGGAGAAAATAATGGCTGATTCAGCTTTTGGTGAAACTGGAGTGAAAGTTGCTGAAAATGCAGTTGAAACCACTTCCAGAATTTTTTTCTGATATTGTGGATGCAGAAAAAATAGTGACCTTGGAGGAAAAGGACACTGTAGCTGAAACAGAGATGGATTCAGAGGAGATCGTTTGAAGGAGAGAAAGTTACCTCTGAAAAATGCATATACAACCCTGCAACTGAGGGGAGGGGTGCAGGATGATTATTTGGAAGAAATGGTAAACCACAGTGAGCCAGAAAATGGAGAAACAATTTCATGGGACAACATCATGGGAAAAATAGAAGAAAAGGAGAAGAAAATACTGTGCCAGAAAACATTCCAGAGACAAACGCTTATGGATAAACCATTGGAGAAGGAACAAAGAAGAAATAAAATAAACAAAAAAGTATACATTGTATGTGATCAGTAAGAAGAAGAAGAAGAAAGTTTGGACAGGTATGAAGTCTGGAACTTTGTCATAGCACCTCTGGGTGAAAAAGCAAAAGAGGTAAGAGCATTTATTTTAAGTAATAAAGAGACTTTTTGTGACTGGATATTGAGACTGAGCAGGCCATGGAAAATTTTGGATGCATATGAACAAACGAAAAATATTTAGAATATGTGGTGCAAGCTTTTTATAGACAAACAAAGAAATAAAAAAAAAGAATTATGATCCAGTTTAGATCTGAAGTTGAAGCAAAAGAGCAAAAAGAATGTTTGTTAACTAAATGCAATTAGTAATGGACAGTACAAAAACAGGGCATAATGTAAATAACGTGATTTAAAGGGCAAAACGGTGGTAATACTGGTCATTCATGGCTAGAATCTGAAAGGAATGTGCAAGAAAATGAAAATAAAATATACAGGATAAGGAGAGAGAAGTATTCTACAAGGAAATGTACAAAAGGATGTAACTGATAAAGGGGTTATACAGGAAGTTATACAGGATGAAGAGATAGTAGAATGTGTTATACAAG
>NC_056732.1:1786899967-1786952058 GCF_019279795.1 Protopterus annectens
CCAGGGTGTCCTACTGTTTCAGGTAGAAATTATTTCACTTATAATCTGGGACAATTGCTGCATTGCCTGTTGCTACCCAAGGTAGTTTTATTACCTGCTTATGTTAAATATATTTTTTGATTTTTTAAGTAACTTAAGGACAGTACAATGGACTAATAAGATGTATTGGGTGACTCTAGGTGTGAAAAGTTTATATACTAACATTAAACATTGCCATGGCCTTGAGGCAATTAGATTTTTTATAGGGGAGTCACCCACTACAGAATATATTGTGGATTTAGTACATTTTTGTTTGAAGAATAATTATTTTGCATTTGATAGCCAAGTTTATCATCAGAAATGTGGAACAGCTATGGGGTCAGCTTTTCCCCACTCGTATGCTAATTTAACCATGGGCTTATTTGAAATTGAATATGTTTACAGGAAAAGATTTTTTTATCAATATGTTAAATGTTATTTTAGATTTATTGATGATTTTTTTTTTTATTTGAAGGTGGGGAACAGGAAGTGCAGAATTTTTTGGATGAATTAGAAGCAAACAGATTTAATTTCACATTTGATGGTACCCAAATAGGAAAGAAGGTGTCCTTTTTGGATGCAGATTTGTTACTTAAGGAAGATAGTATATTAACCACAAAGGTACACAGGAAATTCCAGTGTGATATATATTATTTGAAAGTAACAAGTTGCCATCATGGGCATATGATTGAGGCCTTACCTTATGGTGAATTCATACGTCTTTATAGACTATGCAGTGATGAACAAGATTTTTTAAGGGACATAGGTTATACTTTTGAGATGTTCAAAAAGCGTGGGTATAGTGAATATATAATTGCTAAGGCATGGTCTAGATTCAATAAAGAGTATATAGGAAACAATAATAGAAAATGGAAGGGAGTTTCCAAATCAAATAACAATACTGAATCTGGTTGTGAAATATATTTTGTAACCACATATAGTGGATTTAGCAATAGATTTTATGAGATAGTACAAACACAGTGGCAACTGTTATCAAATTTAAAGGTTGGAAGTTCATGGATGCCTAATAAACTTGTTGCTTCATATAGAGTAGGCCGGAATATTAAGAGCTTTTTGGTGAAATCTAGTTTCTGCAGACACAATCAGGTCTTACACAACTCATTAAGAATAAAAGGGACTGTAGAATGTGGCAAATGTAAGGCATGCAAATTTATTGTGCCTTATTTTGAACTCTTAAATGGTCGAAGATCTGAAGTCTGTGGGAATTATAGGTGTGACACTGAGGGCATCATTTATGCCCTCAGATGTCCTTGTAACAAGTTTTAAGTGGGTGAGTCCAAAAGAGCTTTTAAAATAAGGCTATTAGAACATGTTCGAGACATATTAAATAAAAAGAAACAGAGTTTAGTGGCACAACATTTTTGGAAGCACATGATAATTCTGTTCATGGTTTACAAGCCACGATTTTAGAAAAAGTAGAATGTGTTTTTTTTTTGGGGGGGGGGGTGTCAGCAAGAATAAACTTCTTTATAAAGAAGCAGTGTATATATTAAAGTTTGATACTCTGTTTCCAAAGGACATGAATGTTGATTTTAATTGATGTATTACTTTAAATGCTTTTTAAGTGTTTTATGGTATTAAATGATGATTTTATTGCTTAATTGCCTATTTAGTAGTGTATATAAAACAAGTGTGTGTGGACTGCGGTGGTGGTGCTGTGGTAGTGTTGTCACCTCACAATAAGACGTTCTCCTGTTCGATTCTCAGCTAAACCGTCTTCTGTGTGGAGACATGCGTGAATGGGAGTACCTTCATTGAAGGTTGTGCGTCAGAGCTGGCAACTCGGCATGTAAAAATCTACTGCCAATTATTAGCAGACCAGAGTTCCGCTGTGGCAACCCCTAACCGGGAAAAGCCAAAAGACACAACAACATATAAAACAAGTGTGTGATGTGAAGTAATTGTGTACTCCCAGAAGGCAGTGTATGCCGAGACGTCAGAGAGGAATACATTGTATCCATTGGGTTCCTGGTCTTTGTTCTTTGTTGTATTTGCTGCTGTTACTTTGCTGCTTTGCTGTTGTTTTTGCAGCCTAAGAAACAGTTCCTGGCATGGCAATATGGTGACCATACCATGCGGGCATAGTCACAGAAGCCAAAATATCATAGACATATGCCTCAAACACCTGGTGGCGCTAACTTCCCATGAAATAGGCCTGAGTCACCAGTAAATGTCCACTCGCAACCTATGCTATGCATGCCCATTTTATGCCAGGTATAACTGGCACTGACAGGGTGGTTGGAATGGACAGTGGAAGAATAAAACTGGACAGGCATACCATGACACCTTGTATCTATGTCAAGGATACAGAGATACAAGAGTATAGTAAAGCGAACATTCAGGTAAGATGTACAGTGTGACTTTGGGATGGTGGTGAAATACCCCTGTCAGGCCACTCACCATCACCATACCATCATAGACCATCCCTAGAAGTAAGATGGATGGTAGAACACGTTGGCCTACATTAACAAGATATTTTACAACAGGCATGTAAAAGCTGTATGCAATGATTAACTAAAGAGCAGCCATGCAAAAATGGATGATAAAGCAAGTAATTATAAACTATGCAACTATAACATCAATGGTATATGTATATTCATTCAGTCTCCATACCTCCATATGGCCTGTGACCCCTTACATCATTATGTGTTATACCCTTCTGTAATCTGTAAAGCACTGGGGTAGTGGACTGTTGAGCTCTATCACACACTCTTCTATACCCCCAGCAAATCAACCGGATGCCTTCTAACACACTAGGAGCTGAAAAACAGGTAAGGAAAGATGTCCATGCCTCAGTCTTATGTCTAGCACATTTTTATTTATTTAACATTTGTTTACCAGTAAAGTACAACTAGGACAGAGCCTATTTTGAGTGAAGGCCCGGGGAGAAATGATCCAGATGCATGTCTTTGTTACATGGGAGGAAATCAGAACACCTGGAGGAAACTAACATGAATGCAAGGAGGACATGCAGACTCCACATAGAAGGCACCACAGCTGAGGATTGAACTAGAGAACTATTTGCTGTGAGACAACAATGCTAAATGCTACACCACTGCACTGTCCATATGGCTGAAAATATTCCTTAATAATCAGTGACCAGTATCTTGGCAAGACAATGCTTGGCATCCACTTTGCACTATTTAAGAGGTAAAGAAAGATTTGTATCTCCATCCTTGATGATCTGTTCATGGTTGCATTATAAAACCTGTAGTGTCTATCAGATTCATTTATACATCGATAGCCCTGTAGAGGGTCATGGACTGGATTGTGCATACCCACTTCATTTCCCGGTCATTCAAGTGTGTGCACATTGAGGGATGGGCTTCACTGCACAGTCAAAGGCTGATAGACATTACATTAAATGTGCAAATTGTAGGCAGTAACCTTTAAGTGCCTCATTAACATAATGGCCATGTATGGGAACCAGAATTCCATGACACGTATAACAATGGGCTTTGCAGTGCTCATCACATTGTAACATAATTGCCAAGCTATAAGAACCAGAATTCCATGACAGGCATAACTATGGGCTTTTCAGTGCTCATCACATTGTAACATAATTGCCAAGCTATAAGAACCAGAACTGCATGACAAGTATAATCATGGGCTTTGCAGTGCTCATCACACTAAGGAAATTTGTTGAATTTAGAAATTAATTAAAGAGAAGTAAGACCGTTCTTCAACTGCTTTGGTAAAAGTACATGAGACAGTGTCATGTGGGAAGAATGTATGGTTTAACTGTAATAAATGTTTGCAGTTGGAGAGAAGTCACTACTCATCTATCTGCTGATGGGGGGCATGGAGGGCACAGGAAGACATGTAAGGGAGCTTGCAGAAAACTGATCCAGTGCTTTACAGATCAGAGAAGGCTGTAACACGTGATGGGGTGAGGGGACACAAACCTTATACAGGAATGGGGACTGACTGCATAAATGCAGATTCCATGGAAACCTGCAAACAGCTGTGGGAGGAGCAGAGAGTTGCGTTCATTGATGGATGGTTTAGGACTGGGACTT
Source organism: Protopterus annectens (assembly GCF_019279795.1). Taxonomy (NCBI): domain Eukaryota; kingdom Metazoa; phylum Chordata; order Ceratodontiformes; family Protopteridae; genus Protopterus; species Protopterus annectens. The sequence continues at coordinate 1,786,904,026 of NC_056732.1, forward strand.
GGGTACAGACAGCAGTGACCCACCTAGACATACCACTCAGCGTGCAGACATTTGAAAATAGGTACAGAGGCCCATGAAAAGTAGGTACATCCAGCCAAAAATCTACATATATAATTAGCTTACAATTCTAATAATAAATGGCACATAACTCTTCCCGCTTACACTAGGAATTTGGGATACTACTCAGAAACACATTTATAAAAGTGAGTGGCACAAATGATACAGAAATAAAGGCATATCAAAGAAACAGTATTAAATCTGAAGACCTTAATGAACTGTATTGTAAAATTCTTCTGAACTGGGGAGATGTAAAATGTGTCCTCTTACTTTAAATTATTGGTAGGATTAGTATGTTGGCCATGTAGTGTGGGTCTCTGTGTACTAGAAAGCTTTAAAACCACGTATGATGAAGGGGTTCAAAAATTGTATGAAGGGAGAAATCAATCAGGCCTGAAAATAGGGACATGCTTCCAAAATTAGGTACATCATATGCAGAGGTAAATCAGGCCTGAAAATAGGGATGTTCCTCCAAAATAGGGACATTGAGAGGCCTGTACCTAGGTAGTGGCAATGTGGTTGTGTGAGGTACAGTATGACTACATACGCAGCACTGGCAACACTGTGTCATAATGTATACTAAATGTGTATTTGTATCATATATGGAATGTAATAGACAATCTGAGATGTGAGCAGAGTAGAAATTAACAGATACCAGATTGGTGTGTAAATGTGTAGCTACTGATGACCATGCTTTATGGGGGTTCAGGTATGCACAGGTATCTGACTAGTGCATGCCACAATACAATTCATTCCCAAGCTGATCTACTGGGATGCTATGAGGACGTCTCCTATGATAGTAGGTTATGACAGGGGTTGTATCCAATGATATCAGAGCAGCTTCATGCGTTTCTGCATACCACAGCAAGTGCTTTGTATATGATATGGCTCCAACTGGCTATACTTGTACAGCCACATTTACAGATTTTGATAAAAAAAGGAAAGAAAGTCGCTAGAGAAATTCTCCCAGACAGAGACAGATACCATGCTATGCCCTCCATGATCATAGACAGTAGATACTAGAAACAAATAAAAGCAACCATCTCTTCTGTGGTTGTGTGTGATGAGAGCTTGAATGGGGTTGGTGGCCATGCCATGCCTACTGAAGGGTCAACAACATGCATTCCTGCCAGAAGACCTATGACATTACACAGAAGAAGATGGCCATCTATGATGGTCCACTATCACAGTTAACCCTGACTGCGATGAGGAAGTTCCTGCTGTCCATACCTGGGAAGTCAGATCTGACCTTGTTACTTGGTGGAGACCTAGATATGGGAGCAGAGCTGGATGCACCTTCCTACGTCTCTCTTCATGGTGCACAATGATGGTTTTACTGCATATTCTTGGTAATGCACCACACTGGTCTTACTATATGTTCTGGTGATGCATCACGTTGGTATTACCATAGTTTCTCAGTGATGCACCAGAATAGTATTACCGTGTCTTCCTGCTGATGCACCACAGTGGTATCACTGTATGTTAGTAATGATGTTTAAGTGCACACATGTGACATAAGCTCTGACATGTACAACACCACCATTTCTCCTCCAAGGGCAGTTCTGGGATGCAGCCATAACAACATACCCCTACAGGTTCATGTGTTTACATTCTTTACATATAACTAATCAGTCATAGTGCTGCATCATGTGGTGGTGGGGTTGTCACATATAAGTAATGTAATACATGGGTATGTATCTGGGTCACTTCACAGATGGTATGGTTATAGGATCCCCACCAGGGAACAGTACATGCCTGATATCAGTGCTGCATCACATGATGGTGAGATTGTCACAAATTAGCAATGTAACACATGGGTGTTTAAGTACATGCCAGTTATCAGTGCTGCATCAGACACTGCTGGTGATAGTGGCCTTACTGTAACACAGTGATGCTATTGGCAATTGTGACTGTGGCAGGTACACTACCACAGATACCCAGTAACCATCTCTGTTTCCTCTAGACCTCTCTGCTCTAGGGATATGATCTTTGCCTGGCCATGCATCTGCAGTCATCAGTGGCACATCCACTGATAATGGGGATGGGATCAGGAGAGCCAGGACACTAGCCATCATCACCAAATTACCTGGTGACTGCCTGAGACGTGCTCAACAATATGCATTATGCAACAGATGTGAAGTGCAGTCACCCAAGCACAGGCACATGCCAACACTGCCATGGCAGAGATGAGAGGTAGAGGTGTGCTATGCAGCCTGCTTAATGAGGTACAAGAAAACTTTCTACACACAGACCACCTCTCTGGTGTGTTGGGTAAACAGCTGAGTGCTTTAGTGCCTCTATATGCTGGGGCCACTGGAGTTCCCATGGCCACTGCACATCTGCCTCCTTTCTGAGTACAGTCTTGGGTCAGATGCCACACAGTGCTACCTCCTACACCCCGCCTACCAGTAGGTTATCTGGTGAAGCATGGTGTGGGCACCCAAAAAGGAATGTAGTATGAGATGTACCTGCACATGCCATGGACAGGCAGTCACAGTTTTGTGTTTTTTTGTCCTTTTCACTGAGTGTTGGTGCCAGTCTTTACAGGAGATGCAACCATGTCTGGGGATGTTCATGGTCTCCATCCTTCTTACATGGGATCAACTAATATCTGTCTCAAACATACACACATATCACACACACACACACACACACACACACACACACACACACACACACACACTTGGTAATGTCTGGTGCACAGTGTTGTCAGTTAGGGAATTGCAGAGTGCAGCTCAGATGCAGTACTTTATGCATCAGTTTTTATCTGTTTTTTGTCTGATTTGGCCAACAGCTATAGAACACACATCATCTCTTTATCAGTGCCGAGCATATTATGCCTGCATTTGTCTCACATGGTCTTTAAATACAGTCAGCTTGTCCAACAGCTCCTCAACTGTCACACCCTGTATCGCTGGCTGTGGTCTGTCATTTCCTGTGTCACTGGCTCTGGTCTGTCTCTTCCTCTGCCCCTGGCTCTGGTCTGTCTGTCACTTCCTGTGTCACTGTCTCTGGTCTGTCTGTCACTTTCTGTGTCACTGGCTCTGGTCTGTCTGTCACTTCCTGTGTTACTGGCTCTGGTCTGTCACATCCGATGTCACTGTCTCTGGTCTGTCTGTCACTTCCTGTGTCACTGGCTCTGGTCTGTCTGTCACATCCTGTGTTGCTGGCTCTGGTCTGTCTGTTGCATCCTGTGTCTCTGGCTCTGGTCTGTCACATCCTGTGTCACTGTCTCTGGTCTGTCTGTCACTTCCTGTGTCACTGGCTCTGGTCTGTCTGTCACATCATGTGTTGCTGGCTTTGGTCTGTCTGTTGCATCCCGTGTCTCTGGCTCTGGTCTGTCTGTCACATCCTCTGTTGCTGGCTCTGGTCTGTCAGTCACATCCACTGTTGCTGGCTCTGGTCTGTCTGTCATATCCTGTGTCGCCGGCTCTGGTCTGTCTGTCACATCCTCTGTCACTAGCTCTGGTCTGTCTGTCATATCCTGTGTCATTGTCTCTGGTCTGTCTGTCACTTCCTGTGTCACTGGCCTTGGTCTGTCTGTCACATCCTCTGTTGCTGGCTCTGGTCTGTCTGTCACATCCTGTATCACTGGCTCTGGTCTGTCGGTCACTTCCTGTGTCATTGGCTCTGGTCTGTCACATCCTGTATCTCTGGCTCTGGTCTGTCTGTCACAGTCTTTGTCACTGGCTCTAGTTTGTCTGTCACACCCTGTGTCGTGGCTGTGGTCTGTCTCTCACTTCCTGTGTTACTGACTCTGGTCTGTCTGTCACAGCCTATGTCACTGGCTCTGGTCTGTATGTCACATCCCGTGTCTCTGGCTCTGGTCTGTCTGTCACACCCTGTGTCACTGGCTGTGGTCTGTCTCTCACTTCCTGTGTCGCTGGCTCTGGACTGTCTGTCACATCCTGCGTCACTGGCTCTGGTCTGTCTGTCACTTCCTGTGTCATTGGCTCTGGTCTGTCACATCCTGTATCTCTGGCTCTGCTCTGTCTGTCACACCCTTTGTCACTGGCTGTGGTCTGCCTGTCACACCCTGTGTCTCTGGCTGTGGTCTGTCTCTCACTTCCTGTGTCATTGGCTCTGGTATGTCTGTCACTTTCTGTGTCACTGGCACTGGTCTGTCTGTCACATCCTGTGTCACTGGCTCTGGTCTGTCTGTCACATCCTGTGTCACTGGCTGTGGTCTGCCTGTCACTTCCTGTGTCACTGGCTCTGGTCTGCCTGTCACTTCTTGTGTGGCTGGCTCTGGTCTGTCTGTCACATCCTGTGTCACTGTCTCTGGTCTGTCTGTCACATCCTGTGTCACTGTCTCTGGTCTGTCTGTCACATCCTGTGTCACTGTCTCTGGTCTGTCTGTCACTTCCTGTGTCACTGGCTCTGGTCTGTCTGTCACATCCTGTGTTGCTGGCTCTGGTCTGTCTGTCACATCCTATGTCACTGGCTCTGGTCTGTCTGTCACATCCTGTGTCTCTGGCACTGGTCTGTCACATCCTGTATCACTGGCTCTGGTCTGTCACTTCCTGTCATTGGCTCTGGTCTGTCACATCCTGTATCTCTGGCTCTGGTCTGTCTGTCACAGTCTTTGTCACTGGCTCTAGTTTGTCTGTCACACCCTGTGTCGCTGGCTGTGGTCTGTCTCTCACTTCCTGTGTCGCTGGCTCTGGTCTGTCTGTCACAGCCTATGTCACTGGCTCTTGTTTTGTATATCACATCCTGTGTCTCTGGCTCTGGTCTGTCTGTTACACCCTTTGTCACTGGCTATGGTCTGTTTGTCACACCCTGTGTTGCTGGCTGTAGTCTGTCTCTCACTTCCTTTGTCACTGGCTCTGGTATGTCTGTCACATCCTGTGTCACTGGCACTGGTCTATCTGTCACATCATGTGTCACTGGCTCTGGTCTGTCTGTCACTTCCTGTGTCATTGGCTCTGGTCTGTCACATCCTGTATCTCTGGCTCTGGTCTGTCTGTCACACCCTTTGTCACTGGCTGTGGTCTGTCTTTCACACCCTGTGTCGCTGGCTGTGGTCTGTCTCTCACTTCCTGTGTCACTGGCTCTGGTCTGTCTGTCACAGCCTATGTCACTGGCTCAGGTCTATATGTCGCATCCTGTGTCTCTGGCTCTGGTCTGTCTGTCACACCCTGTGTCATTGGCTCTGGTCTGTCACATCCTGTATTTCTGGCTCTGGTCTGTCTGTTACACCCTTTGTCACTGGCTGTGGTCTGTCTCTCACACCCTGTGTCTCTGGCTGTGGTCTGTCTCTCACTTCCTGTGTCACTGGCTCTGGTATGTCTGTCACATCCTGTGTCACTGGCACTGGTCTGTCTGTCACATCATGTGTCACTGGCTCTGGTCTGTCTGTCACATCCTGTGTGACTGGCTCTGGTCTGTCTGTCACATCCTGTGTCACTGGCTCTGGTCTGTCTGTCACATCCTGTGTCACTGGCTGTGGTCTGCCTGTCACTTCCTGTCTCACTTGCTTTGGTCTGCCTGTCACTTCCTGTGTGGCTGGCTCTGGTCTGTCTGTCACATCCTGTGTCACTGGCTCTGGTCTGTCTGTCACTTCCTGTGTCGCTGGCTCTGGTCTGTCTGTCACTTCCTGTGTCACTGGCTCTGGTCTGTCTGTCACATCCTGTGTCACTGGCTCTGGTCTGTCTGTCACATCCTGTGTCTCTGGCTCTGGTCTGTCTGTCACACCCTGTGTCATTGGCTCTGGTCTGTCACATCCTGTATCTCTGGCTCTGGTCTGTCTGTCACAGTCTTTGTCACTGGCTCTAGTTTGTCTGTCACACCCTGTGTCGCTGGCTGTGACCTGTCTCTCACATCCTGGATCTCTGGCTCTGGTCTGTCTGTCACAGTCTTTGCAATGTCTCCGGTATGTCTGTCACATCCTGTGTCACTGGCACTGGTCTGTCTGTCACATCATGTGTCACTGGCTCTGGTCTATCTGTCACATCCTGTGTCACTGGCTCTGGTCTGCCTGTCACTTCCTGTGTCACTGGCTTTGGTCTGTCACACCCTTTGTCACTGGCTGTGGTCTGTCTGTCACACCCTGTGTCGCTAGCTGTGGTCTGTCTCTCACTTCCTGTGTTGCTGGCTCTGGTCTGTCTGTCACATCCTGTGTCACTGGCACTAGTCTGTCTGTCACATCCTGTGTCACTGGCACTGGTCTGTCACATCCTGTGTCACTGGCTCTGGTCTGTCACATCCTGTGTCACTGGCTCTGGTCTGCCTGTCACTTCCTGTGTCACTGGCTCTGGTCTGTCTGTCACTTCCTGTGTCGCTGGCTTTGGTCTGCCTGTCACTTCCTGTGTCGCTGGCTCTGGTCTGCCTGTCACTTCCTGTGTCACTGGCTCTGGTCTGTCTGTCACACCCTTTGTCACTGGCTGTGGTCTGTCTGTCACACCCTGTGTCTCTGGCTGTGGTCTGTCTCTCACTTCCTGTGTCACTGGCTCTGGTATGTCTGTCACATCCTGTGTCACTGGCACTGGTCTGTCTGTCACATCATGTGTCACTGGCTCTGGTCTGTCTGTCACATCCTGTGTCACTGGCTCTGGTCTGTCTGTCACTTCCTGTGTCACTGGCTTTGGTCTGCCTGTCACTTCCTGTGTGGCTGGCTCTGGTCTGTCTGTCACATCCTGTGTCACTGGCTCTGGTCTGTCTGTCACTTCCTGTGTCGCTGGCTCTGGTCTGTCTGTCACTTCCTGTGTGGCTGGCTCTGGTCTGTCTGTCACATCCTGTGTCACTGGCTCTGGTCTGTCTGTCACATCCTGTGTCACTGGCTCTGGTCTGTCTGTCACATCCTGTGTCGCTGGCTCTGGTCTGTCTGTCACATCCTATGTCACTGGCTCTGGTCTGTCTGTCACATCCTGTGTCTCTGGCTCTGGTCTGTCTGTCACATCCTGTGTCACTGGCTCTGGTCTGTCACTTCCTGTGTCATTGGCTCTGGTCTGTCACATCCTGTATCTCTGGCTCTGGTCTGTCTGTCACAGTCTTTGTCACTGGCTCTAGTTTGTCTGTCACACCCTGTGTCGCTGGCTGTGGTCTGTCTCTCACTTCCTGTGTCACTGGCTCTGGTCTGTCTGTCACAGCCTATGTCACTGGCTCTGGTCTGTATGTCACATCCTGTGTCTCTGGCTCTGGTCTGTCTGTCACACACTGTGTCATTGGCTCTGGTCTGTCACATCCTGTATTTCTGGCTCTGGTCTGTCTGTCACACCCTTTGTCACTGACTGTGGTCTGTCTGTCACACCCTGTGTTGCTGGCTGTGGTCTGTCTCTCACTTCCTGTGTCACAGTGGCTCTGGTATGTCTGTCACATCCTGTGTCACTGGCACTGGTCTGTCTGTCACATCATGTGTCACTGGCTCTGGTCTGTCTGTCACATCCTGTGTCACTGGCTCTGGTCTGCCTGTCCCTTCCTGTGTCACTGGCTTTGGTCTGTCACACCCTTTGTCACTGGCTGTGGTCTGTCTGTCACACCCTGTATCACTGGCTGTGGTCTGTCTCTCACTTCCTGTGTTGCTGGCTCTGGTCTGTCTGTCACATCCTCTGATCTGTCTGTCACATCCTGTGTCACTGGCTCTGGTCTGTCTGTCACATCCTGTGTCACTGGCTCTGGTCTGCCTGTCACTTCCTGTGTCACTGGCTCTGGTCTGTCTGTCACTTCCTGTGTCGCTGGCTTTGGTCTGCCTGTCACTTCCTGTGTCGCTGGCTCTGGTCTGCCTGTCACTTCCTGTGTCGCTGGCTCTGGTCTGTCTGTCACTTCCTGTGTCGCTGGCTTTGGTCTGCCTGTTACTTCCTGTGTCTCTGGCTCTGGTCTGTCTGTCACTTCCTGTGTCACTGGCTTTGGTCTGCCTGTCATTTCCTGTGTCGCTGGCTCTGGTCTGGCTGGTCCTCCCCTTCTTTTGCTGTCTGTGTGCAATCATATTGTACAGCATCACACAGAGATTTTCATGCAGCAGGTCTCTGGAGTATAATACAGTGCACCACCAGAGGGATGTAAACAGCAGAAGTTGATCTTCATCAGTTAAAACATGCTCTCAGTGACATTTCTGGACTTAGTCACGAGAAATTGCAAAAAAGACGTTGGTAGCACACAGCAGAAATGTTTATTAATGAGAAACACAGAAAGTAAGCGCTTTTGCGGACAACCCCCGCTTCTTCTAATAATAAATTAAATTCACACAGCATTTAAAAAGACTCAGTAATCATAAAACAACCAATGAAAGACAAGCACATTTCTACTTTTTTATATATGAATATATGTATATATACATATGTATGTGTGTGTGTGTGTGTGTGTATGAGTGTTTTATATATATATATATATATATATATATATATATATATATATATATATATATATATATATATATATATATATATATATATATATATATATATATGTGTGTATGTATATTCTAGGTAAATTTGATGCAATAATGAAGAACATTTTTAATGATTTTTTTATGTTCCATTGGGCATTACAACCTTGAATGCTTTTATATTGTACTAGCTCTTTAATGTTTAATTTCAGTGGTTGATGCCTTGTCTTTCATTGGTTGTTATTTGATTAGTGAGTCTTTTTAAATGTTGTGTGATTTTAATTTATTGTTAGTCTGAAGAAGCGGGGGTTGTCTGTGAAAGCGCTTACTTTCTGTCTTTCTCATTAATAAACATTTCTGCTGTGTGCCACCAATATCTTTTTTTGCAAGTTCATAATATTTGATGTCGTTGTTTGCTTTATCTGGAGTTTAGTATTTTCTTTTACGTTAGTCACAGGAAAGCCTTATTTAGTTTATTCTATAAGCCACCAAAAGCAATTACTAGGAAATTGACATTAAAACCTAAACATACTGTATGTAAAGTATTGAATATTGTAAAAGAGACAAAAGAACTGGAGGAAGGATCTTTAGAAAAGGGAAGGAGGAAATGACATCGAAGTAAATGGAATTTGTGGGAAGTTCATGTGGAGGAGGAGAAACGAGATTTAAGGAAAGGAGGAATTGAGCAACATATTTAATGTTGGACTGAATGACAGTTATAAAAAAAGGAAATGTATATTTAATGTATAATGTAAGTAAATGAAAAAAATGTTAGTATGGTTTATTTTCATTTATATTAATGTGTGTGTACCCTTGTGTCTTAAGTGATAATTTTATTAAGATTTTTAAATATAAAAATAAATATTTTTCAAGCCTGCAACAGTATAGAGCTGTACACTATCTCAGCCATGCTGTTGGATTTTGGTTGGTGTAATGAGTGATTGCTCCACGGGGTTGTCCAGTACTCCTAGTAAGATACCCCTGTGGGAAGTCACCCCACAAAAATTGTTGGTATAGATCAGACATGTGCCAGCTGTAGAAATCCTAGGAAATGCCTGCATTTCCCATATGTGTATATGGCACAGTGGTTTAATCCTAGGAAATGTCTGGATGTCCCATATGTATATATAACACCGTAATTTATTATTATTTGACATTTGTTAACCGAGTTAGTCCAACTGGGCAAGTAGACCTTTTCCAGTAGAGACCTGAGGAGGAAAACTCCAAAACAGTAACAGTATTAAAACAATAATCATATTGCAGAGGGTTATACATAAGCTAAGAGAAAAACAATTTAAAATACGTCTAAGAGTAAGATGAACCAACATGCTGAAAATGGTCAGTAAATTGAACATCATCGATTACAAAGTTACATGCAGTAGTTAGCAGAGTATAGAAAACAAACTTGATGGGTATGCAAGTCTGAAAGAACATTTAACCTTTAAATGCAAAAGGCAAAAACCAACGAACAAGGACTGCAGCTCTGTAAGCTGTAACAACTACTGACTATTAGGAGACTTTTGAAGCAGAGACAGTGAGAGGATGTAGAAAATAGTTTGTGCAGCAGTGGACGTCTGGAGGTAGAAGTTATGTTGGGTCATTGCACAAGCATATACATCATATACGGAGAGTATCCTTTAGAGTTGTTTTGAAAAAGTTTGGGTTAGAGATCTGTCTAACACTTAGGGGACGTTTATTAAAAGCGTTAGCCTCTGAGCAGCTGTAGAGGAGTTTACCAATATTTTTATTGGGCACATACACTTGTAGAAGATGTTATTGGGTACTACAGAGAGCTCAGTTGGGTGTATAAGGCTGGATGAGGGTGGAATGAGGGGGTAGGTGGTGGGTATATTTATGATAGAATGAGCCTTGAGAAGTTGGGGTAGTAGTTTTTGATGATGGAATTCCATCCACTGCAGCTTTTTCAAGGCTAGGTAGTGGTGAGAGCAGTAAGGTTTGTTGGTGGTGAATCTTGCAATTTTGTTGTAAGTGAGTTCCAGTTTAGATAGAAGATTAGCTTGGAGGTAAGTGAGAATGGGGGCAGCATAGAGTAGGGTGGGGAGTAGAAAAGATTCTGCAAGAGAGAATCTAGAACCATTAGTGAGGAATTTTTTTATGCTTGTACAGCAGGCCTAACTTTTGATGTGTCTTTTTAATACACTGCTGAGTATGGAGGTCAAACTTTAGTTTGTTATTGATAGTAATTCCTAACAGTTTAGCATGAGATTCAGCAGAGATGGTAGTGTTATTTAATGAGGAAACAGTAAAGGTAGCTTTAATATGTTGATGATATTTAGGGAGAAATAGAAGAAGTTTGGTTTTCTTTGGGTTAAGTAACAACTTGTTGGAATTTAGCCATGTTTTGACAGAGTGCAGAGCTTCTTGGGTGAGGGTGTGAAGATGGGTAATATTGTCAGAGTTGGAGATGATTGTGGAGTTGTTGGTGTATTGCATGCCAGACGAAAGTTGACAGGAAGAATATAGGTAATTAGTAAAGATATTAAATAATAGGAGCCCAAGGATGGAGCCTTGGGATATCACAGTTTGAACTCATAGGAAGGGAGAGAAGTTGGATTGTCACTTAACAGCTTGGAGTCTGTTAGAGATATAGCTGGAGAACCAAGACAGTGCAGAGTTTGAGAGATTAAGGGTAGCTAGTTTGGACAGAAGCAGTTGGTGGGAAACAGTGTTAAAGGCTTTGGAGAGGTCTTGAAACAAAGAGGAGATTAACTTCTTGTCATGGGAACTTGCAATGGAATTTGTGAAAGATATGAAAGTAGTAGCTGTACAGAGATTTGGGTGGAAACCAAGTTGTGCAGGAGAAAGGAGATTTTCTTGCATGAAGTAATCAAGGAGCTGTTTATGAATGCACCTTTCCAGAATTTTAGACAGAGGAGACAGAATGGCTATAGGCCTAAAGCTAGAGGGGTCAGTTGAGTTACCACCTTTATGTAGGGTTATGACATAGGATTTCTTCCAGATATCAGGTACAATGTTTTCCCTGAATGACCTATTGATTAAGATGGAGGTGGGATAGGCAATAGAATTCACAGCAAGTTTTAGGAATTGAGGTGGTAGGTTATCAGCTGATGTTTTCAGTTTGCTAAGAAGTGACTTGATGTAAGCTGTGGGGATGGGTTTAAGAGGGAGAGAGGGGCTGTGTGGGTAAATGGGGGGGAGTGGGGAAGGTAATGGTGCTATTTTTGGTTAGGTTGCGAATAGAGTCATTGAAGAAGGTATTAGGAAAGGTGGCAGTTTTGGTGGCAGAGCCTGTATTAGGGTATGGATTAGGTGATGAAAGGCTTCCAGGATATAATAGCTTATTTACTGATTGCTGCCAGATATTTGAGGGGTTGTAATGGGAATTGTTTACTGGCTTTTGGAAATAGTCTTTTTTTGTCAAGGGTGACCTTTTTTGTTTAAGTTACAATGCTCTCTCTATAGCATTGCAGGTGAGTGGAGCTTTTATATTTTTCCATTTTTTCCATGTGCTCTCTCTTTTATTCATAAGTTCATGAGTGGTGTGTATTAACCAGGGGGCATTTTGGATTTTTATTCTTATTCTCCTGGTGGGGACTTGGATGTTAAGTATGTCTAGAAAGATGTTGTTAAAGGTCAGGTTGGCTTCCTCGAGGGGGAGGTCATAGAGGAAGGGCCAGTTAAATACAGAGAGTGAGTGCTTGAATGTGTCTGGATTAAAGTGTGAGAGCTTACAGTGGTCTTTATATTGCTGTGTTTTCTATAGTTGGGGGGGGTGTCATAGTATGGAGATAAGATGGTGGTCACTTAGGCTATCAGGTAAGGTGGAGGGGTTGTGATGAGAGTTAGGGTTGGAGGTAAGGACCCAGTCTAGTGTGGAGTCATGGTTGGTGTGTTTATTTATACAAGTAGGGGTAGAGATTGGTTGAAGAAGCCATAGAGGCTGATGGAGATGTTTGGGGAATCAGCATTAAGGACATGCCAGTCAATGTTAATGTTGACCACAATAATAGCTTCACAAGACATAGTCATAGAGATCCAGGATAGAAAATGCTGTAAGATAGGGATGTTATTTCCTGGGGGGATGTAGATGGAGGCAATTGCTAATTTCTTTGTGATTGCTCAGTTTACAAATGACGATACGTACTTCAGCTGGGTGGAAGTTTGGGGAGTGATTGATAGTGGGTGGAGGGACAGCTGATAAGAAAATAGAATTGTAACACCACCACCTTTTTTCTTAAGTCTGTCTTGCTGAATGATGTTATAGCCTGGGGAAGAAATTCTGAGGTCGAATTGAGGGTGGGGTTTGGGGGCTGTAAGATGTTAGTAGAGAGAGGAAAGTTGTGGTTAAGTCCAGGGTTGAGGATGAATGTCACCAGACAGTAATAGTTTTACAATGGCTATTTTGTCAGAAATATAATAATACTTATATAGAGGATAGGTTTTTCATTTAGTTTTAGGAGAGGTTAAGGATAGTTGGAATAGTTTGCATCTGTACAAGGTAATGTCAGAAAGAAGAGAAATGGAAGGGACTATTGGGTAAGAATAGGTGGCAGAGTGATTGTTGTGGGGGTGGGTTAAGGTTGGTGAAGTGTGACTGTGTACTAGGGAGCACTGGTATGAGTTGGCATAGGAGGTAAGGATGAGAGTGGGTGACAGTAGAAGAATAATTAGAATGCTGTTAGAATATATAAGTTTTGGGGTAAACATATTGAGGCAGCCAATGGTAATAAGTAGGTTGTAGAAAGAGAAAGACTTACCAATTTATAATAGTTACTGGGGAAGAGGAAGTATATGAAAAGTAATTAATATGATTGGTTGATTGGAGTATAGAGGAAGTGTGTCTATTCATTGGACGATGTGGGAGGAAGTTGGGTGGGGAAAGAGGGGTATGGCCAAAGGGGATAGAGTATAAGGTTAGTGAATGTGGGAGTGGTTTGAAATGGGGGTAGGGTAGGGGAGCTGAGTAACCCCAAGCATAGTGAGGCATGTTGAACCAGATAGACAACTAGCAAACCATCTACAGAAACAGTCAGTAATATACCTTCCAGGTCAGTGCGTAAGTAGATTGTAGTATAACCCTAGGAAATGTCTGGATGTCCCATATGTATATATGACATGGCTTAATCCTAGGAAATGTTTGGATCTCCCATGTGTGTATATGACACAGTGAGTTATTCCTAGGAAATGTGTGGATGTCCCATATGTGCATATGACACAGTATTTTTTTTTTGCACCACTTACCAGGTGATAGAGTAGAAACCTTTCCAGTCAATGTATTGTCCATGTGGACAATGCGGGACTTTAACTGCAATGTGGATGTAGTCAGTAACCACTAGAACTTAGGAAGATGATCTGTTTCATAGACTATCTTCTTGGCGTTGTTTTACTACCTGTGTCTCTAAATTGGCCACGTCCTGTGCAGAGAAGTTTCTCATGCAGTTGTGCCCAACACAATGCACTATTTGCTTCTAGATCTTGGGGACAGTCTTCCATGCTAGCAAATATAGATGCAACATGCTACCTCACATTGAATTCAGGACCACACAAATGTGTACAAACTAATCAGCAGAATGTTTTTTATATCTGAACTAATAGCGTGTTTAACTGCTCTATCCAACAACCCTGAATTTATTACAAATCCAAAGAGATGCCGAATATATGTACTCAGGATTTATTTCAAAATGGTCAGAATGCTGAGATCTACATGTATTTCATATATTATGTGTATATCATACTAAGACAGTCACTGTAGCAGGCAGCACATGTACAACGCTACCAAGCATGTGCTGCTACTGGGCAGATGAATGATGGCTGAATGTGAGAATGGATGTAAGTGTGCTAGTAGTCAGTGAAGTACAGTTTAAATTAGATGTCTTCTTGATACTGATGATAATGTGTGTGTGTAATAAAGATCCTGACAACTTAACAACACCTCTGAATCTTCTTACAATGAACAGAAGTACATTACATTATCCACAAACAGGTGATACGTACTACACCCTGCTTTGTGACAATCAGGATCTCACCATGATTCTTCAACTTTACCTTTTTCTTATGTGTTCAGGCTTTTAGGCTCCCTCAAATCAGATTCTTCATGCTGCAACAATATTTTACATTTAGGGTTTAGTCCAGTCAGATACTGAAACACAGACTCGTGCCTTTAAGTATAACAGGTGGGTTATTATGCTCTTTATGATTAAGGAACAGATGAGTTAAAAGGCTCATGCCTTGGTTGAGAAATTCATGGGCCTGGCTGTCTCCTGGGGGAAGAACAAATGGATTTACAGGGTGCTGAGACGGGGCCGTACAGGTCTGTGGGAATAACAACAACAAGAATAGTAAAGTGTTGCTGGCTAACTCAGAATTCATGTAATTCATATAATCAAATACAATTCAGAACATAACATTCGATCAACAACCTCCTAATATTTAAACTATAAATATAATATTAAAAAAACACCTGACACATCTAACTACAATAACCCATGGTGCATATGGGTATGAGTTTTTATTTTTATTTCCTAATGTCTTCTTCAATTTAACGTCTGCCAGTCTGGAGTACATCCTACTATAATTTTCTCCCTGTCAAATGATTATTGCTTAAATATTTGTTTATCAGGTAAACCCATTAGGAACAAACCTGCCTTCAGGGGTGACCTGGGAGTTGTGTTCAGGAAACTGACTTCTCAAAGTCAGAGTGGGCAGATGGAGATTGACAGTATCAAACCCAAGACTCTGATAAAGCACAGTAACACATCAAACCCAAGATTATATATAGAGAAGCACTTTCAGTGTAATGTGAACCCACAGACATAAAAAATATATATATATCAAATTAAGAGCACACATGGACCAAACAGCAGCAAGACACTGAAGATTAATAAATGACAGAGAAGAATGTCAGTCAAGGAAGGTTAGAGGACCGATACTGTTAGCTGAATTTATTCATGCAGGTCTAGAGAAAAAGCAGCACTTTCAAGATTAGAAACAACTGCTTCAGTGTAGGTGTGGAACGCAGATAAAAGAAATGTATGTCCATGTTTCTGTAGATATATATTAAGTAACTCTTCCTTACAAATACAAAATAAATATGTTTTCAATAAAGGACATCATCACTTTAAGGACAATTTGCACTCATTTCCCCATGTATCTGCACATCATTTGGGATATTAGCAGGAAATCCTGTGGACTAAACTCATATTTTCTAGGTAACTGAAACTGAAAGCAGAGTGTTAAAATCATGGCATCTGGTAAACCGTTACATGATCTAGCTGAGGATTTATTGTGTTCAATTTGTCTGGATTTGTTTAAAAAGGCTGTAATGCTGGAATGTGGACATAGTTTTTGTAAATCCTGCATAGATAAAGCCTGGGTCAGTGAGAAAAATCCCTCCTGTCCTGAATGCAGAGAGGCATTCCCATCTAAAAAGTACACAGTGAACTGGCAGTTATGCAAAGCTGTAGAGAGTAGCCAGAGGTCCCAACACTATGAGAAAGAAGAAATACCAAACCGGGAGCAAAAAGGTCACTACCTGCTTGGGTCGCACGAGTGCACAGAGCACAAAGAGGCATTAAAAGTGTTCTGTCAAGAAGATGGACATCCTGTGTGTCTCATCTGTATGATATCGTCTACACATAAAGGACACACATTAATACCCATACTGGAAGCAGCCAGCATGTTTCAGGTGAGGTCAACTGTAAGCAAATTCAGAA
Source organism: Protopterus annectens (assembly GCF_019279795.1). Taxonomy (NCBI): domain Eukaryota; kingdom Metazoa; phylum Chordata; order Ceratodontiformes; family Protopteridae; genus Protopterus; species Protopterus annectens. The sequence goes on from NC_056732.1 coordinate 1,786,920,103, forward strand.
AATATTTTCATTTTTATAGCTGTTCACATTAGTAAATTCTTGATGCACTTAATACTTTGTATACAGATGTCAGCTGATGTATTTATTTATGACAAAAATAAGTGAACTGGACTGTATGGTCACATTTGCAACTACTTAAAAACAGACAGCAACAGAAAATAGAGCATGAGAGATTATAAATAATGAAAAAGTAAGTAGAACAGAAGAAATGTAACATATTTATAGATCTGTAATTCAGCACATGACTACAGGTAACCCTGTATATACATGGAAGACAAACTGGAATGGCATGCATTAGCAGCAAAACAGTTCTGCTGATGTGTAATTTATGTTATTCCACACTAATTATTCTTTTCAATTAACAGCTTAAGGCTGTTAGCGAATAGACAAATGTAAATTTCCCTTCAGTGCGCCAAAATGCTTTAAGCCTTTTGGTGAATACACTGATGTTAGGCAGAGTCTGTCCTATCCTGTGTGTGAAATAACAAGAACGCTGAGCAATAAAACCACCTTTATAACAAGACAAAGCTTTCACGTATTACACCCTTTCTCAATGTTTAGTACAGGTATAATTTAAAAGACATTTATATAGGAGCCATAGAGTCACATGACATACAGCCCAAACATCATGTGAACAAGTCCTGTGGGTGGACAGCTGTTTGAGAACCTTCTAATTTAAAATATCTCATCAAATTCATCTGATTTTCAAGGATGCCTGATCCTAACACCTCATGAGAGAGTACTCATAACCTGCCAAAAAGATGAAATATCATATAACTTCATGCTAGCATATATATATTCACTGCATTACTACTTAGAATTTGCACCACACTTCTGTTTAATGGGAATTGTATACCTCTCAACATCTTAGGGCAATAAATCTGGACAAAGCCATTAATAAAATGTGGAGAAAGGCTCAAAAATAGGAACAATTTTTAATTATACCATGACCCCCCATTAATATTCCAAAACGTGCACGCTGATTGGTCAGCGTGCACGTTGTAAATCGACTTATACTAATGGAAAAAGGTCCGGTCGCCCGGACTTTTTCCATTAGTATAAGTCTGTTTTAAAACACTGTCTCTCTATGTTAAAGGAGTTTAACATAGTGAGACAGGTTTAAAAAAAGCAACGGAGATCTCCGTTGCTTTTTTTAAAGCTGTCTCGCTATGTTAAACTCCTTTAACATAGCGAGACAGTGTGTAAAAAGCAACGGAGATCTTGCTTTCTCCGTTGCTTTTTTTTTAAACCTGTCACGCTATGTTAAATGGCTTTAACATAGCGAGACAGCTTTAAAATAAGCAACGGAGATTCTCCATTGCTTTTTTTAAAGCTGTCTCACTATGTTAAACCCATTTAACATAGCAAAACAGTAAAAAGCAATGGAGATCTTGCTTTCTCTGTTGCTTTTGCCCACAGCTCTGATGTACTGCGTAGGCATAGACATGCGCAGTACATCAGAACTGCCGCAGAATACCAGACAGCTGCAGAAGGGCAGCAAGGAGGCATTATACAATGCCATTATTAAGAAAAGTAATTATTTTTTTTCTTAAAAATGTCATTGTATAATAGCAATAACCCACTTCTGGGTGTGGGTAATGCTGGATTTACCCACGGTTGTCTTTGTTTGGCCACCGGCTTCGCCTCATGACCAAACCATGCCAACCGTGGGTAAATCCAGCATTACCCACACCCAGGCGTGGGTTATTGCTATAATATTGCTCTTACAGACTTAGAAAGTTGATAGAATAACAGGTTTTGCATTAGCATGAATTTTCTGAAGGGCATGATGTTTGAAGCTCAAATGTCTGTCATTATTTTCTAACTCCAGTTTGCAATGATTTGCCACTGTTTTGCCAGAAAACCACAATTTTATGAAAAGTGGACCAAAAATAAGAGGTAAGAATCTGAGCATTCTGCAAAAATCTATACAGTTGAGTAGTATGGTCGTTGTACTTATTAACAGACCAGAAAAAAAGGAAAATGCTACTAAACTGACATACTGATTTATTTATTTATTGTCATTTGTTAACTGGGTTGGTCCAGCTGAGCCAAAGGTCCGTTTTCAGTGGAGACCCGAGGAGAAAAGCTCCAGTTACAATTACAATTATTCAAGACAAAAATTTACATCACAAATGGCATATAACAAGAAAAATATACAACAAAGTGAAGTAATCGAATTTAACAGTTTTGTACAGGTTTCAGCCTATATCTATACAGTAGCAACAAGTTAATCTGGAAGCAAAGGTTAATTTGGAAGAAACAGGGTGTTGGTGTGTAGTAGTATTAGCATTGGAAGAAAGAGAGGGGCAGGCCATATTTTTATTTAGTAGGGAGTGAGTGAGCTGCAGCTGAGAAAGAAGCAGGAGCTGGGAAATTCAAGCCATTGAAGTTGTTTTATGGCATGGTAATGATGTCATTTGTATGGTTGGTTAATGGCGAATCTGGCTACGTTGTTATATGTTTATTCAAGTTTGGTTAGTAGGGAAGACTGGACGTGGGTAAGGATACGAGAGGCGTAGAGAAGGCAGGAAAGAAGGAAGGCTTGTGCTAGAGTGGGTTTGGAATTTGGGGACAGGGACTTTTTATTTCTATAGAGAAGACTCAATGTTTTTTGATACAGTGTCGAATATGGATATCTCATTTTTGCTGGTCATTGGTTATGGTACCGAGTACTTTGGTGTGAGGATCTGCTTTGATAGGGGTGTTATTGAGAGAAGAAATGGTTGAGGTGGATTTATGGTGGGAGAGGGATTTGGGAAGGAAAAGTAGAAGCTTAGTCTTTTTGAGGTTAAGTATAACTTGGTGTTCTGTTAGCCATTTTTCAACAGATGAGAGAGTGTTTTGAGTGATGGTAAGAAAGTTAGAGATGTTATCCAAGACAGAGATGACAGTAGAGTTGTCAGAATATTGTACAAGAGAATAAGAGGAGCACAAGGAGTGTAGATCATTAGTGAAAAGGAGAGGGCCAAGGATTGAGCCTTGAGGGATGCCAGTCTGGATAGGTAGGAAGGGGAAACAGGTGGATTGCCATCTAACAGACTGGAGTCTGTTTAAGAGATAGCATGAGAGCCAGTGAATAATAGGTGGAGAGATTAAGCTCAGATAGTTTGGCAATTAGCTTAGAATGAGAGACAGTATTGAAAGCTTTAAGAAGGTCGAGGAAGAGACAGGATACTAGAAGATTTTTTCCCTGGCTTCAAAAAACAGTGTCAGTGAAGGATAGGAGGGCAGTGGAAGTCCTATGATTGGCCTGAAACCATGTTGTGTTGGGATTAGGGAATCTCCATCTATTAGGTATTTAAGAAGCTGATTATGAATACATTTTTTCAAGGATTTTGGAGAGTAGGCAGAGAATTGCAATAGGTCTGTAGTTAGAAGAATCTGTGGAATTACCTTCTTTGTGTAGTGATATGGTGTAGTTAGATTTTCAGATATCAGGGACCATGGATTCTTGGATAGATCTGTTAACTAGGACAGAGACAGGATAGGCTATGGAGTATGCTGCAAATTTAAGGTAGAGGGGAGGGAGGTTGTCAGTAGAGTGACAGCATGGTTTTATTTTAGTAGAGGGATTTTATGTAAGCAGTGGAGACAGGTTTAAGAGAGAAAGGGGTATTTGTGTTTTTTTATTTCTGTGGTATGAGCGTGGTTAACAGATGGATAGGTTTGGATAAGTTTTTGAATATATTCAGTGAAGTGGGTATTGAGTAAGGTGGCAGTTTCTTGAGGAGTATTTGTTAGGACAGGTGTTGTGGTGGGTAGGGTTACCAGGGTACAAGATTTTGTTTATGGAGTGCCAGAATTTCTTAGGGTTAGAATTGTGTGTGAATTCAGCATTGTAGTAGAATTTCGGAAAAGTGTTGTGGATTTAGTTTGTAGCCATTGTTTCCAATACTTGTCCCTTTTTTCATGAGAGTGAGGGTGTCTTTAGAGAGCCAAAGAGAGTACGTTGCTTTAACCCTATTTTTTGTTAGGGGGGGCTAAAGAGTCAAGGATATCCAGGAAAGTGTGAGTGAAATGTAAAACTGCGTTGTGGAGGGGAAGGTACTTAAGGAGGAAAGTACAGTTTTGTACCGACCATAAATGTAGATGTTCGAGTGCTAATACAGCTGCAGTCATAACAGATGGGTTCTCCTGCCGTCAGGCATGTCCTCGGTCGGCCGAATTCCAAAGTCTAGGTCCGGCTTCGGTTGTCGTCATTTCTTCACTGACGTCAGTGTGACAGGGGTATAAAAGAACCAGCCAACACCATTTTCTTCAGTTTTTCTTGCCCCAGATGTCAGGTGCCCCCAGAAGGAAGGCAATACATAAAATTATGTAATAATGCAATGCAATATAATCAAAAAACAGTAGTTGCAAGCAAATACACCATAAATGAATACCCCAATCAGGTTGTATGAGGAGGTGTTAGCCAATAGGCCTGTCCCAAGAGGGGAAGGAGGGAGGGAAACCTGGACTGCAGCTGTATTAGCACTCGAACATCTACATTTATGGTAGGTACAAAACTGTACTATGTTCATCGTGCATACAGCTGCAGTCATAACAGATGGGTAGAATCCCAAAGCTAAAAAAGGGGTGGTAGGCACTAGGTGGAACTAGGAGGAGCCAGGATGCCCTGCAAGACTGCAGTGGCAAAGCCTGCTCTAGTTTTGGAGTATAATGGTAGATGATAGTGCTTGGAGAAGGTATTCATAGAACTCCAAGTGGCTGCTTCCAAAATATCTTTGGTAGGAACCCCTCTGAGGAAAGCTGCAGAGGTAGCTGTGGCCCTTGTGGAGTGATATTTGATGACTGCAGGTACAGTTTTACCATGAAAAGAGTAACAAAAGCGTATGCAGTGGGCTATCCATTTTGAGATCGTCTGTTTGGAAATTGGCTTCCCTTGAGCTCCTGTAGCATAGGACACAAAGAGTTGTTCTGATTTTCTGAAAGGCTTTGTTCTGTCCAAATAATAACGCAGCTGTCTGTGGATGTCCAAGGAATGTAGTGGTCTCTCCCCTTTGTTTTGAGGATTAGGGTAAAAGGTAGGTAAGTGGATAGCCTGATTCAAAGCTACCCTGGATACCACCTTTGGCATAAAGGACAGGTTGGTTGGTAAGGACACTCTGTCCTGATGGAAAATGATGAAAGGCTGCACAGCCATGAGGGCTTGTAGTTCCAAAACCCTGCGAGATGAGGTGATAGCCAGAAGGAAGGCTGTTTTCCAGGACAGGTATTGCAAATCTGTTGAGGCAGCTGGCTCAAAAGGAGGCAAGGTCAGCTTTTCCAGAATGAAATTGAGGTCCCAAGCAGGTATTGGTTGTTTCTTTGGGGGTTTTATATTCTTAGCCCCTCTGAGGAACTGTCTTAAGAGGGGGTGAGAGAATAAAGGAGGATCAGTGTTGTCTTCTGCATAAATGGCTGAGGCATGGATTTTGATGGAGGAGAATGAAAGTCCACTGCTTGGCAGCTCAGCTAGATACTGTAATATTTGAGGTAAATTCAGTATTCCAGGATTCTGGCCCTTTTTCTCATTTCAGGCACAAAACCGTTTCCATTTTGCGGAGTAAGCTTTTCTAGTAAAAGGCCTTCTGGCCTCCAAAATGACATCCTGCACCTCCTTGGAGAGTAGAGTCTGTTGTGAAGTTAAGGAATCTTCCATGGGGCCAGATTGAGTGTTTTCAGCTGACTGTGAAGAGTTTTGAAGCTGTGCTGAGTCAGAAGAAGAGGCATTAGAGGTAGGGTCCATGGTGGGGAATGCGTCAGGCTCCTCAGGAGTGGGTACCAGTGCTGTCTTGGCCAGTCTGGAGCAATGAGAATCATCTTTGGTCTGTCTGCTCTGGTTTTTAATAGAACTTTGGGCAGCAGAGGAAGAGGTGGAAAGGCATAAACTGTCATTGTTGTCCAACTGAAAGAGAGAGTGTCCACTCTCCAGGCCTGTGGATGAAAAGTCCTTGAGCAGAATTTTGTCAATTGGTGATTTTTGTGGGAGGCAAAGAGATCTATGTCTGGCCTTCCCCATGCTTGAATTATCTCTGTAAAAACTTGGGGATGCAACTTCCATTCGTGCGGATCTGTCATATTTCTGCTTAGGTTGTCTGCCAGCGTGTTTTCCTTGCCTGGCAAGTACTGTGCTTGAAGTTCGATTTGTAATTCCAGAGCCATGTTCCAAAGTGACATGGCCAGCCTGCATAGGGGGTATGAATGGGTTCCTCCCTGTTTGTTTATGTACCACATTACTGTGGTGTTGTCTGTCCTTATCAATAGTTGACCTGGATGCAGAAGGTCTTTGAAAGCTATAATAGCATTTATTACTGATAGCATTTCCTTTTGATTGATGTGTAGGTGCTTTTCTTTTTGGGACCATTTGTCCTGAATGCACCGATCTGTCATGTGCACCCCCCAGGAGTAGTCCGAGGCGTCTGTTGTGATGACATGATTTGCTTGAGGCTTGCAGAATGGAAGACCTGTGTTTCTTTGGCATGCTTGAGCCCACCACAGAAATTCCTTTTGAAGACATGTAATCAGTGGTATTATTGTTTCCAAACTGTGGCTGTGTTGAGACCATAGGTTTTTCAGGTACCATTGAAGTTTTCTCATATGCAGCTTTGCACATGGGATTAGTAGGATGCAAGATGCCATGAATCCCAGAGCCTGCAGGATTTTCCTTGCAGTCAGCCTGGTGAAATTTGCTAGTTTTCTGAAGTATTGAGTTAGTTGCCCCTGTTTCTCTGGCGTGAGGTAGGCCATCTAGGTGTTTGTGTCCAAGTTGGCACCCAGGAAAATTATTGTTTGAGAGGGTATTAGCCTTGATTTCATTTTGTTGACTGTGTATCCCAGAGAATTCAACAACATTATTACAAAAGCCAGATGTTTCAGAAGTATGTGCTTGCTGTCTGCTTGGATCAGGCAGTCGTCCAAATATGGGTATATTTGTATCCCTTGAAGTCTGCAGTAGGCAATTACTGATGCCAGGCATTTCGTGAATACTCTGGGCACAGTAGATAAGCCAAAGGGCAATGCAGAGAATTGATAATGGGTTGAACCTGCAAGAAATCTGAGGTATCTTCTGCAATCTTGTCTGATTGGGACATGCAGGTATGCCTCCTTGAGGTCCAATGTTACCAGCCAAGACTCCTTGCCCAGCATGGGAAGAAGCTGCTGTAATGTGACCATCTTGAATTTTGGCACGAGTAAAAATGTGTTTAGGATGGATAGGTCCAAAATAGGTCTCCAATCTTTTCCCTTCCTTGGTACCAGGAATAGTCTGGAATAAAAACCTTGACCTTGTTCTTGTGTAGGTACCTCTTGAATAGCTTTCATGTCCATTAGATCTGAAATTTGTCTTTGTGCCTCTGCCTTTGATTGTGTGGCAGGTTTGGCATGCCTCTCATTTTTGGAAGGGTGTGAAAATGGAATCTGTAGCCTCTGTTTATAATGTCCAGGATCCATTTGTCTTTTGTGACAATATGCCAATTTTTCAAAAATAATGCCAGTTTTCCGCCTAAAGGTGCTGCCATTTGAGCCTTGCTTGGCATGCAAAGGGGAAAGTCATTGGGTTTGCTTTCTGAATGGCTGTGAACTATCCTCACCACCTCTTTGTGTAGGAGCTTGCCATTGTCTGCCTCTAAACGATCCTTGAGATTGCCCTCTGCCCCTCAGGCGCCTGTATCTACCTCTTTGGGGTCTGTCCGTGGCTGGAAAGGACCAATTTTTGGAAGGCCAATTTCTACTGAAATGTGGAGGTTGTACCTGTAGGAAATCTTTCACTGTTTGCATTGATTTAGCCTTTTCCTCCATTTTCTTTAATACCTCTTCAGCTTTATCACCAAATAATACATCTTTATGTAGAGGGGCATCTAGTAATTTAGCTTTGACATGATCTGGTAAGGTTTGCTCCTTGACCCAGGCATGTCTATGTATGACTGATCCTGTAACAGCACCTCTACATGAGGCCTCTAGAGCATCAAAACCACATTGCAAGGTATGTTTACCCACTTTTTCTGCACTATGCATCAAATCCTGCAACTCCTTCAAGTCTGGTTGTTCAGGTTGTGACATTTTGCTTTTCAACTGTGATAACAGAAACTGTTGGTACTTTAACATATGGAACTGGCAGTTTAATGCCCTCATGGTTAAGGTGGCCGAGGTGTATACCTTTTTTCCCCACCTTTCTAAAGCTCTGGAATCTCTCTGAAGGTAATGGATTTTAGCAGTGGAGGCCTTAATTCCCTTGGGGCCCTGTGAGATAGTTTCTGGGTCAGCCGCATGGCTTTTGTATAAGAATTGGTGTGAGTCAGGAACCCGGTAGTACCTGTCAGGCTTGACTGGGGCTGGTGGTAAAGAGTCTGGATTAAGGCAGGCCTCCGAATACACATCATCTAGAATGTCTAAGACAGGAGGTATAGCCAGAGGCCTGTGCTGAGGGAGCAAGAGAAAATCCCTAAGCCTTTTCTTGGAGTCTCAGTACTCTTGGCCTTCCCAGTGGAAGTGTTCCCTCAAGGTATGCAAGGTTTCCCCAAAAGAGTAATCCTCAGGGGGGGAGACAGAGGGAATGGACTCCTCTGCATCAGAATCTTCAAAAGGGGAGTATGAATGTTCCTGGTCATCTGAGTGCTCTGAAGTAATGGAGGCCTGGTCCGAGGAGGGGGATTCTTCCTCCACTCTGGGCCTTTTGTCGGGGGGGGGGGGTTGAGAACCCCTGATAAGAGTAATCAAATCATCAGCCATTTTGATCATCTGCTTTTTAGGCATGGGGCCTGGAGAAGGGCCCTTTGGAGCTTGTCTCTTAGGATGCATGGCTGTTTTAGACTTAGTGAAAGCCTTGATGGAAAAAGAAGAGGAAGGCCTGAAGACACCTTGAGAGGTGGCAGACCTGTCTAAACTCTGAGTTTCACCTCCTAGAGTGGCTTCGGTATCGGTAGTTGGGGTGTGGGCCGAGGAGCCTGCGACCTCGGGTACAGTAGACACCACCAATGAAGTGTCGTCGGTAGTCAGGGGCTGCATAGGCGCCTCACTGAGAACCGGACCACCTGTAGTCAGCTTTGGCGTGGTGTCAGTAGAAGCCACGGACCTTGTATGTCGATCCTTATCTTTGCGTCTTTTACTCAAAACTGGAGTCGGAGTATCCGACAACATAATGTAGTTAAATTTTTTGCCAAAATAATGTTGGGTGAACTCCGCCCGACGCTTAATGGTGCGTCTGTTGAATGTAGCACAAAAACGACAGGCCGAGACGTCATGGTCTGGGCCTAAGCAAGGAATGCAGAGGGAATGAAAATCCTTATGCGGTATTTGCTTCCCACATGAAATACAATTATTAACTTTGTCTGACATCGGTCTGAGGCAAGAAAAGTTTCCCCAACGGGGTACTTAGCTTTCAAGAAGACTTCGGTTTCAAAATTTTCGTAATCTCAGGAGCTGGCCGACTTGCACTTGTGAACTGCTTCTGCTTTGGGCACCGCGCGGTAAGAAAGACTGAAGAAAATGGCGTCGGCTGGTTCTTTTATACCCCTGTCGCACTATCGTCAGGGAAGAAGTGACGACAACCGATGCCAGACCTAGACTTTGGAATTCGGCCGACCGAGGACCCGCCTGACGGCAGGAGAACCCGGTCTGTTATGACTGCAGCTGTATGCACGATGAACATCCAGTTAATAGAAGCTTTTCTTACTGATGTAATTGTACATGTTTATATGTAGGTGAGGCAAATGTATCTGCAACACCTGAAAATGAATGAAAAATCTGTTATTCACATGCAGATAAATAAATAAGTAAATAAGGTGTGCACAAATGCCCTTTAGGTTAGGATAAAAGTGAAAGGAATCAAAGAAAGGACTGCTTGTCAAGAATAGTTTGTGAATGATAAATTTGTGGAATATTTGTGGAATTATAAAATCTAACAGAAGTGAACAAACACAGTGAAATCTTTATATGTGTATGCACGTATATACGAGAGCATTTCTATTCACATTATGCTCATTTATGCAACTGAAGAAACTGCACCTTAGTTTTACCAAAAGTTGGGTTTGCCGAATGTACATTTTCTGAATTATTAATGTATCTTTTAAAAAAGAGGTAAATATGCTAAGTATAAGTTCTATAGTACGGTGTCAAAAGACAAAGTAACCCAACACGTCTATATCGACACATAAATATTGATGTCTGCAATTGCCGAACGGCCACGCCAGTGAATTTTTTTCCCAGGGAAAAAATTGCTTGACCAAAGACACACAAACCAAACTTTCAAAACCTACATAGTGGGGGGCTTCGCCCCACCAACACCCCCTAATGAAATATACAAACTCCGAGATTGCACTACAGTGGGGAAAAGGGCAAATCCCCAATGACGGCCAAGTTATTTTTTCCCCAGGGGAAAAAAATTTGCTGACATAGCCATTCAGCAATTGCAGAGGTTGATATTTATGTGTCAATAGACATGTTTAGTTACTTCAACTTTCAAAACTATGATATAGACACAAGTATATGGGGTATGAGTGTGTGAGTGAGTGTTAGTGGGATTGGGCTACCATTAGGTAAGGCAATAGATTTAATTTTGTGTGTGTGTGTGTGTGTGTGTGTGTGTGTGTGTGTGTGTGTGTGTGTGTGTGTGTGTGTGTGTGTGTGTGTGTGTGTGTGTGTATGTTTTAGGTTAGAGTTTGGATAAGAATTTGGTTAGGGAATGGATTTAGTTGTGTGCTTGTGTGTGTTTGTTAGTGTCCAAGCCTGCCTTTTCTTGTCTAATGTCACTGTTAGGGAAAGTTTTTTGGGAAGGTAATGTCTATATCATTCACTGTGTAAAACAATGCAAATTATTGTTTATACGTACTACCTAACTGCATATTGTTTCATGCGGAACTTTTCTACCCAGATCTTTGCTGAGAATGGACTATTTGTCCAGTTGGGCTATCCTGGTAAACAAATGTAAAATAAAAAAATAGTAATAAAATAAATAGAAAAATAAAATAAAAACACTTTAAACTCGTTTCTTGGCATGCTTATCTTTTTCTTAACCCCTAGTAGCATTCCAATAGAATGTTTGGATCTTAACCGATTGCAACTTTGGAAAGCTATAAAATTCCAAACTATAATAATCATTTCTTTATGTAAGAAGACTATATATTTAGCAGTGTAACTACAACATTATTCATATCACTTTCTTCCACATAAATTCTTTAGAATCTGCATTTCATTTTTGCATGTGTGCTGCAAACTCTTACTGTTTAGATAGTCACTGTATATTTCTATTGTTTCTTATACAACTGCTTTGTCTGTACAAAGTCCTTTATTATTTTATTTGTTGCCATTTCTATCGCCTGCATTATCAATTCTATTTCTGTAATTAATTCTGTTCTGTTAATTTCATGTTTTATTGGAGCTTTTCTCACCAGTCATCCACTGAACATGGTCTCATTTTGACCCAGTGGACTAGCCTGGTAAATAAATAAAAAGTCAGAAAGTCAAATATTTCTTCAACATTTCCTTTCTGAGTAATCCAAATGCGTGTTAAAACAAGCACGCTCATTTACACTGGAGTCCCAATGCCTGCAGTTGCCTTTCAGGTGGAATGGAAACATTTCCTAGAATGCCTCTCCCTTCCTGTTGGAAACAATGAGGGTCATTGTTATACAACTGCCCTCACGCATTAGGCGTTCAGTAGTCATTCATAGATATGTATCTTGTGTTACCTTCACTTCAGAGTAAGTGGTGCTGTGTTTGTAACAAATATCTTTACAGACAGTGTCAGCCATTCAGTGTTATGTTGCTTATTTCATTTCAATTTAAATGCAGAGAGCATTTCTTTTTCCATTAATTTTTCTCACCCCAACAGGTTGCTTTCACTCTGTGCTTATTTACTGCCTTTTGATATCCACATGCTTACTCCAAGACATCTATCTCCCTTATTTAGTAGTGCACTTTTGATGAATGAGTCATAGACAGTATGTTGTATGTAGTCACATGCCGCTGGCATAACTCTCGACTATCCAGACTTTTGCAGAATGTCCAGATTTTTGTCTCATATTTTCAGTATGTTACTCATAAACTTTGGGTTTTTCCTGATAAATCATTGTGATAATTTAAGAATTAACATAAATAAATAAGGAAACACATCTGTTATGCTATGACAAAATTACTATGCAAAAAATAATGTGAACAGCCACAATACAATGGAAGCAAATATATTATGGTGCACATTTTAAGAAATATATTGATTGGCCAAAATGGTGGACTGATGTCTGTATGTGCATGTTTTATTTATTTATTTATTTATTTATTACTCATAATTCCTGGTAAAGTGCTAGCCAGAAGTCAGTAGTAAAGAGGTATATGAAGGAACAGTTTTAGGGGCACACTAAGCTGTGATTTCTTTGATGTCTATTGTCATGCAAAGTTGAATAAGTAGTTGAACCTAACCAAACTGGGAATGTGAGACTTTTGCTCACTGAAGGAGCAGAGATGAGAGGAGTAACTTGGTCAGGAACTGAAACTAACAAAACTGCTCTTTGGTAAGAGTTCTAATTTCAGTAATTTGTTGATACATTTGCTAGCTACTTTCATAAAAATTGTAGTACATCAGTAGGAACAACATTGTAAAATTCAATGCAGACCAGTCAGTGACACTTGATCTGCAGACACTTCAAAGAGAACCACACCCACAGACTCAAAAAAAAACATGTTTATTTCATTATGATTTGGTGTTTCCTACATTTTAATACCACTCTGGGACTATTTACATGTTTTTAAATATTTTATATGTAATTTCTGAGTCTGATCACATAGGGTCTGGCATGTTGAAGTAATTCTGAATGTTTAGTCTGCCTCTAGGTATCCCACAATGCAGTGCTTGCCTGTAAAAACATACATCACACAGGCCTCTTTCTTCCTAAAGCTCCTGTCACGGGATTGATTTTATATGTATACACTGCTGTCTTTCAGTCAGTTAATTTTAAGCAACATTTCATGCCATTTAATGACTACTTAAAATACAAACAGTGCAAATGCCACAAAACATACTTTCAAAGTGCTTTTTACTGCTGCTTCTTTGTGGAATGGCTAAACTGCAGTTTTTTGTGAAGTCTGAATTATACTACTTTGACACATCTCCCATCCCCCCTTCATACCTAACTTCTGTAGCTGTCAAACTGTTAAGGGTAATTTAAGCTGTTACCTGCTGTGATTGACAGCTCACATCAGGAGAGTTGACTCATGTACGGTTTCCTTGCTCTGGCCTTTACTTTCTGTATGGGTTGGGGAAGGACCACAGAGCTGTGACATAACATCATGGGTGGGATTTAGGACGGTCATTGTGATGTCAGTTTGGGGAAGGAATTTGCTCTAAAACTACCTGTATTCATGGGCTTGATGATATCAATGGAATGGAGCCTGCAGCAAGCTTTTCCAGAGCAGGTTAAATGTTTTTTGAAAGTGAAACCACCACAGTACAGTAAGGTACTGTTCTAGTGGAGAGAAACAGTCAATTTAAAATATTTTAAGTGCTGTGTTGTTTATTCATAGCAGGAACTGTAAACAGGGAGAACAAGGACAGAGAAGTTGAGCATTTAATAATAGAATCCCGTTGTCCTTTAAAGTTGGCATTTTTTCTCAGGGTTTCCATTCAAAGTGAATGGAAGTCTAATCTGACAACACATGGCAGGGTTAATTATTCTCATAATCAAGGCTGTCAGATTGCACTTTGGAATAGATTTAACCTTCCAAAGGTAAAAAAAAAAAATATTAGGATGCCTGCCACCATGAGGGCAGACAGGAATAAAATAATAATAATAATAGTAAATGTACACAGACAACCCCCTCCTCCTACCACCAAACACTAATACATGCGAGAGATGCAATTATACAGCCAAACTGGAGGCTAAGCTCTCTCAACCCAAGACTGGATCAGACAGTCAAGAGGAGAAGGGAAATACTTGCATCATACCACCAGTCTCACATAAACCCATTAAAGCAGCACTAGAAAAAAACACACATAAATACATGAAAACATACTCAGAGGCTCTAAATAAAAATCTGCAAAACCAACAGAGACCTCCAAAGCAAACATCCAAGCAACCTCCACCCCCCAACACAAACCATGAAACACATACTTCACAAAACCAGTGTGCCATGCAATCACAGCCCTTAAGGCAAAATAACATACCCACCATATTAGTAATAGTTGACTCTATAGTCAGGCACACTGACGTCCCACTCACTAGGCTGAATAAGGAGAAGGTTACTGTTAGCTGCCTGTTGGGCGCCAGGATCCGCCACATAACACAAGCACTCAGGTCACTACAGAACAAGTACAAATATGACTCTGTCATTGTCCATGCTGGTGTGAATGACCTGAGCCGTACCTCTCTGGACTACATGAAAAGAGACATGGAGGAGCTCTCTGATCATGGAGCCCAGGCCAGTATGAACCTGACCCTGAGTAGCATCCTGCCCTCACCAAGAATGATGCCACGGTATAAAGAAAAAATTCTCAATTTCAACAATTGCTAAGTTTCTGGTGTCATTCAAAGGGGATCCAGTGTCTGTCCACCTGGGATGATATGCTCGACAAGCCACGCTGCTTCGCTAGAGGTGGCTTGCACCTGTCACCCTTAGGCTTTCGAATACTGGCCAAGCCTCTTGCCACCCCCATAGTGGCTTTTTTAGGCAAGGCTCAAAAGACAAACCTACCGCCGTAAATAGCACAAGTAACAAAAAACTGGGGGTAGTGCTACTCAATGCCAGAAGTCTGAATCTCAAAATGCATGCACTCGAGGCACTCCTCAGTATGGAGAAAATACTTATATGTGCAGTAACAGAAACCTGGTTTAAGGGTCCAGAGAGTACCCCAGCACTACCAGGCTACAACTCATACCATACATTTCGGCCATAAAACCCAAACCAAAATAAAAAAAGGCGGGGGCGTATCCATATTCATCAAGGATACCCACATCTCCAGGTTAGTGGCACAGCACGATGCTTCAGAGATCATCCACATGCAACTAACAATGGGCAAAACTGCAATTCAAATTGTAGCTTGCTACAGATCACCCGCCATGTCCCAGTACCCCCATTCTGCGTTCCTGGAAACACTGGGAAACATAAAGGTCCTACCAAACACCCTAATATTGGGTGATTTCAATTATCCAAACATTAACTGGGAGAACTACTCAAGTACTAACTCCCTTGCCCAACATTTCCTAGAATTTATAAACTCAAACGCCCTGGTTCAACTGGTCAACACTCCCACCAGAGGTGACAACATATTGGACCTGGTCATCACCAACATGGGCGACCGGTGTTTCACACTGGAGGTCAACCCCTTGCTGGTTAGATCTGACCATAAACAAATCACTTTGGATATCCACATTCCACCCCCACCCCTGGTCAAGAAAACCAACGTGAAAAACTTTTTAAAAGCAAACTTCACGTTACTTAAGACCAAGGTGGAAAGTTTCAAAGCCCCCATGCTGAAGGATAACACTATCCATGCTGCAAAATTCTTTACTAATGCATTCTATGGGCACCTACAAGAATGCATGGATCATGCCATCCCAAGCAAAACCAAGACTCACTCCTCCAAGAAAAGGAAACCAGTCTGGTGGACTCCTGCCATAAACAAGCTATACAATAGAAGAAGGAAACTAGTACAGAAAAGAGTAAAATCCCAAGAAGAGATGACATCCCTGATCAGTATCAGCAAGAAACTACGATCCCTCATAAAATCATCCAAGGCGAGCTTTGAAAGAAAAATTGCCAAGGACTCCAAAGATAACCGCAAGGCATTCTTTAGCTATGTCAAGAATCTAAGTGACAATTCTCAGATCTGCTCAGAGTTAGTGCAGAATGGCACAAAATACACTGAACCGACCGATATCACCAACATCCTGGCAGACAAGTTCAGTGCAAACTTCACCCCCTCTCAACCCCAAGAGGGCCGATAACCATACCAAAAGAATGTAGAGTCCCTGAAATCACAGACACTTAGGTTCAAACAGCACTCTCCAAAGCCAAAAACACAGCATCAATGGGACCGGACAGTGTCCCAGGATGTGTTCTACATTAGCTCAAAGACAAACTAACCCCTCACTTAAACTCACTGTTCAAACTCAGCCTCTCCACAGGCTACATACCCATAGAGTGGCGCACAGCAGCAGTTATTTTGATCCACAAAGGTGGAGCCACAACAGACCCCAGGAACTATCACCCTATAAGCCTGACTAGCTTGGTCTGCAAGGCTATGGGGCGCATCATCATGGAACTCATTAACAGAGACATTGGGAACCTCCAAAAACTGGACCCTACCCAGTTCAGCTTTGTTAAGGGCAGATCATGCCTTCTAAACCTGGTGGACTTCTTTGAGACATTTACCAAGGCTATAAATGAGGGAAAGGTGGTACACACAGCCTACCTAGACCTCACAAAGGCCTTTGACACCATTCCCCATTCTGGTATTATAGACAAGCTCACCAGCCTGAACTTAAACCCCTACATCACAAGATGGGTTGCCAACTGGCTCACGGACAGAACCCACATGGTGAGAGTTGCAGGAGCTAGGTCCGACTCTAAATCGGTTACAAGTGGAGTTCCCCAGGGCTCAGTTCTAGGACCCCACCTGTTCAGCATATACTTCTCAGAGGTACAGGCAAGCACAGGAGGACTATGGCTGACCAAGTTCGCAGACGACTGCAAACTAGGGGCTATAATTGACTCTCTGGCTGACACAGACATCCTCCAAAAGGGTCTCACTGATACGGATACCTGGTGTCAAAATCATGGCCACAAGCTAAATGCCAAAAAGTGCGTAGTCATCCCCTTTGGAAAAAACAAAGTACCTACAAACTACCACATAGGTGGTAGTCCTCTAAATATGGAAGACGTAATAAGGGATCTGGGGACCCAAGTAGATAGTAATCTCACCTTTGATAATCACATTGCCAAAGTGGTTAGAAAATCCTTCTATGTGGCCCACCTAATCACAAAAGGGTTCGCATCCAGATCAAAGGAGGTCATTGTGCCCCTCTACTCATCACTCATCGGACCCATCATAGAGTACAACGCCCCATTTGGGATGTACCTTACAAGACACATGCAACAGCTGGAAAGACCACAGAAGTACCTCACCAAGAGGATCACTGGCTTCAAACAGATGCCCTATGCAGCTCGAATAAAGAAATTATAGCTGTACTTGGTTGCATACCCCCTATTCAGAGGTGATCTCTGCCTGACATACAAGGCCATGTCCAACCCAGAATTTATGGAAATGCTCCACCTAAAGAAAACCATATCCTCGCAAGCCACACGCTCTAGGGATCTAAACCTCACCACAACAATAAATAGGACATGCTGGAGGGATAGATTCCTGTCCCAGAGACATCCCATACTTTGGAACAAGATCCCAATCTACATTAGGCAGAGCTCCTCACTAACACTCTTCAAAAGAAATCTTGACAAGTGGATGGGAAACAGAAAGTTTACCTCGGGGATCACTTCAGTGGCTCTGCTGGACAGAGGCACAGGGAACTAATCTAAGGGGGTGGCGAAAGCCAACACATTCTGGCTAGGCTTATAAATGCCTTCCGGCGGATAGCTTAGTACCTACCTATGAACCTATGAACCTATGAACCTAAAATTAGGAACAAATACTTTTTTGGTTGAAAACAGCTTTGGGAGGTGCAGCAATTCATGACTAGATAAAAATACATATTTTTTCATCATTTGCCCATAGTGGTCCTTTAACTGACATGTCTGATACAGAATGATTAGATTTAGATGAATGTACTGCCACTGTTTTGTTATCATTTTTCCATTAAACAATGTTTGGCTTTGGGCATCCATCCTAGTTCTGAGTGTCTAGTCCATTTCTTTTATATAAACTGTACCTGGAAATTTCCTTTATTTCATCAGATAAACCACATTATTAGAAGTACCTGTAAAGGATCCCTGTACTGTAAAATGCATGCTCTTTGAAGCTATTTCATTGATAACAGTACAAATCATCTGACATGTTTTTCCTCTTGGGTGGTTGCAGGGTTTTGTCCCATTTTGGACTTCTTTTCTTGTCTGTCTGTTTCTCACTGGAAGGTTCATTAGATCTGGCTGTCTGTTTCTCACTGGAAGGTTCATTAGATCTGGCTGTCTGTTTCTCACTGGAAGGTTCATTAGATCTGGCTGTCTGTTTCTCACTGGAAGGTTCATTAGATATGGCTGTCTGCTTCTCACTGGAAGGTTCATTAGATCTGGTTGTCTGCTTCTCACTGGAAGGTTCATTAGATCTGGCTGTCTGCTTCTCACTGGAAGGTTCATTAGATCTGGTTGTCTGTTTCTCACTGGAAGGTTCATTAGATATGGCTGTCTGCTTTTCACTGGAAGGTTCATTGGATCTGGTTGTCTGTTTCTCACTGGAAGGTTCATTAGATCTGGTTGTCTGTTTCTCACTGGAAGGTTCATTAGATATGGCTGTCTGCTTCTCACTGGAAGGTTCATTAGATCTGGTTGTCTGTTTCTCACTGGAAGGTTCATTGGATCTGGTTGTCTGCTTCTCACTGGAAGGTTCATTAGATCTGGCTGTCTGCTTCTCACTGGAAGGTTCATTAGGTCTGGTTGTCTGCTTCTCACTGGAAGGTTCATTAGATCTGGCTGTCTGCTTCTCACTGGAAGGTTCATTAGAAGTTGGTTGTCTGTTTCTCACTGGAAGGTTCATTAGATATGGCTGTCTGCTTCTCATTGGAAGGTTCATTAGACCTGGCTGTCTGCTTCTCACTGGAAGGTTCATTAGATCTGGCTGTCTGCTTCTCACTGGAAGGTTCATTAGATCTGGCTGTCTGCTTCTCACTGGAAGTTTCATTAGATATGGCTGTCTGCTTCTCACTGGAAGGTTCATTAGATCTGGCTGTCTGCTTCTCACTGGAAGGTTCATTAGATCTGGTAGTTGTTTACATGACAGCAGTAAGGGTCCCTGGAAATGTCATCCTTACCAAATATTGTTTGGAGATCCTTTATGATTCAGAGCTTTTTTAAAGTTCTGAATGATAAATTGTCACTAGTGAAACTCTGTCAAGGGAGGGGAGTGCACCTGTTTTTTCAGTGCAGCAATTGTTCCCTGGGTAGCCATATTGCTTTGCCTACTGCTGTGTTAAACTCCTTACAGATTGACCCTGAGCAAACAAGGCTTCCTTTAATTGTGCTGTGTTTCCCTTACTGCCTCACTAAAACAAATGCACTGATCTCAGAATGCTTAACTGTAAATAAACTGGCTTCTTTGTGTGACTAGGATGATTCCTACTTATTGTGAGATATACTAACATAAGACATATCTGCATGGATTGTCTGACAGTTGTTTCCCTGTAAGTATGTCTGTAATGCCCATTGTCCAATAGTAATCTGTTTTTGTTCCCTCCTTGCCTTGCTTCATACTTTCTGGTCTCTTACCCCAGTGCCACCATCCATCATTGGGTCTACCATTCTTTCCTTTCATTCTTCAGAGTAACACTGATATTTTTCAGACTGGAGCTGGTGTGAAACCTAAGGGCATGCTGCCAAGTCTCACAAGCAACTGCTTCTGTGAGGGAGGGAATTTTTTAATGATATGACCTAGCCTCTTGTTCATCCTCCTGCCCTATGCCCATTCTGGAATTGCCCAAAGACTACTCCCCCCTTCATGGACCAAGCCTTTCCTTGGGGAGTGCCAAGATGAATGTCCCTCCCTCCCTCCAGGACAGGTGTGCCCATCCCACCTTAACCAAGCTGCAAACATGGGTAACCTGGGCCATAGTTAAAGCATTATCCCTCTGTGCCATGACACTGGCAGAATTTGCATAGAAAGCTTAGGATATAGGAAGCTTACAGTGAAAGCTGAGTACTCCAAGAAGAGTTTAATAGATTAGTGGATTCTGCTGAGTCCCTGAATACTCCAAGAAGCATTTAACACTTTGGTTGATTCTAGTCAGGCCCCAGTGGCCTAATGGATAAGGCATTGGCCTTCTAACCCAAGGTATGTGGATTCAAACCTCATCTGGGGTAATATAATCTTGATCAAAGGGGAACTTTTGTATCTGGAAGTTGACTTAGAGGATTAAGCAGCTACTAATGGGCTGTTTCCTGTGATCCAGTGGTGCAAGGTTTGATTCTTGCAGCCTCCATGGCCTAAATGTGTTACTCTGAGCAAGTCACTTAACCAGGCACCACTACCATGCTGAGTATGAAAAAGGCCCATGGATATCTGTTCTCTACCCTGGAATACAAATAAAATAAAAAAAGAAATCTTTAGTCAAGCTGTGTTAGCTTGGTGGGCAACTCACAAGGTTAGAGTTTGGATGTAGATTGTGGTTGCAGGATTGAATCTTGTGTCCTCCAGTCTGTGTTCAAATATATTATCTAATGTTGAATCCCTGAGTACTTCAAGAAGAGTTTAAATGATTAGTGGATTTTGTTGAGTCCCTGAGCACTCCATGAAGCATTTAATAGATTAGTGGTTAAGTCCTTGAGTACTCCAGGAAGAGTTGTATAGATTTATGGATTTTGTTGAGTCCCTGAGTACTCCAAGAAAAGTTTAATAGATAGGTGGATTCTGTTGAGTCTATGATGGAATTCATTGAAGAGTCAGTGCTGTGTGTCCAAACTATGACTATGCCTTCCATTAAATCAGAAATGTGAGTATTCTGTGTCTCTGTGCAATGTTCTGGAAAGTCCCTCTCTAGGTTTGCCATGGGGAGGTATGAACATTGTGTTACCAATCTGATATCCATTTCTATGCCTGTAGTCTGAATATAATATTTTATATTAATGTTAAAGTTATTATGCATCACACTGAGTTGTGTAAGGTACCCACTGTATCGGGAGCAATGCTATCCCTGTAAGTGATGCTGGTAACCATTTGAAATGTTGGGATCTGCTAGAGTAAGTCACAAAACATGGAGACTGAATGGCTAAAAGATTGGACTTGTGTATGCACTAGGTCCAAGATACCATTTCTCAGAGTATTTCTATTTCTCTGAGATATGGTGATCTCACATTTGGTATATGCAAGTTTGGGAGATGCCAGAGAGCTTGGCTCCACTGCAAAAAGTTTTAAGGAGCAAAGCAATTTTTAAGATTTCTCTCTTCTCCAGTGTTTTCAGTATTTTTTTATTTTTGGCTTTTCTGCACTCAATAGGAAGCCGTGATTCTACATCCATGGTGATTAAAAATGCTATTAGGTGGTAAAACATGAGAACATGACAAAATGCAAAGAAAACAAGTGATGTTTTGAATATAGGAATCTTTCTCACTAACTAGTGGTTCCAGAATTTTCTCCATGAACCTGTTTCTGTCAGGATTCTTTTGCCTGACACTATTGGTCTTCATCGGTTTCCTTGGTTAATAGTATTTAGTAGCATGTAAAAAGAAAAGCCTTGTGTAGACTAATTAGGAATGAGGTCAGTTTATTTGTCTTGGATGTGATCTGGGAAGTGGATAATAAGGTCCCTTGGTTCTCTTGTATACTGTTCAGCTGTATCAGTCAGTTATCTGCAGTAGGTGTGATCTGGGAAGTGGTTAATAAGGTCCCTTGGTTCTCTTGTATACTGTTCAGCTGTATCAGTCAGTTATCTGCAGTAGGTGTGATCTGGGAAGTGGTTAATAAGGTCCCTTGGTTCTCTTGTATACTGTTCAGCTGGATCATCAGTCAGCTGTCTGCAGTAGGTGTCATCTGGGAAGTGGATAATAAGGTCCCTTGGTTCTCTTGTATACTGTTCAGCTGGATCATCAGTCAGTTGTTTATTGTAGGTGTGATCTGGGAAGTGGTTAATAAGGTCCCTTGTTTCTCATGTATACTGTTCACCTGGATCATCAGTCAGTTGTCTGCAGTAGATGTGATCTGGGAAGTGGTTAATCAGGTCTCTTGGTTCTCTTGTATTCAGTTTAGCTGGATCATCAGTCAGTCGTCTGTAGTAGGTGTGATCTGGGAAGTGGATAAAGAGGTCCCTTGGTTCTCATGTATACTGTTCAGCTGGATCATCAGTCAGTTGTCTGCAGTAGGTGTGATCTGGGAAGTTCATAGGTTCATACTAGGCTATCTGCCCTAGGGCATTTATAAGCCTAGCCAGAATGTGTTTGGCTTTCGCCACCCATTTTAAATTTATTTTGCTATGCCCTTTTTCGAGGTTAGTATACTGTGCCTCTGTCTAACAGTGACACAGTAGTGATACCCGGGGTAAACCTACGATCTCCCATCCACTCATCAAGATTCCTCTTGAAGAGAGTCAATGAGGGACTCAGCCTAACCTGGACTGGGATTTTATTCCAGATTGAAGGGAGCCTCTGGGTTATGAATCTGTCCCTCCAGCATGTCCTATTTATTTCAGTGCTGAAGTTCAAGTCTCTTCAGCGCGTAGCTCGATGGGATTTGGATTTTCTGAGGTGCAGCATGTCCATTAATTCCGGGTTGGACATGGCTTTATACGTCAGGCACAGATCGCCTCTGAACAGGCGGTATGCCACTGAGTAGAGATGGAGTTTCTTTTACCGGGCAGCATATGTCATCTGTCTGAGCCCTTTGATCCTCTTGGTGAGGTACTTTTGGGGTCTTTCCAGTTGCTGCAGGTGTCTGGTAAGGTACATCCCAAAAGGGGCATTGTACTCAATTATGGGCCTGATGAGGGATGAGTAAAGAGGCACGATGACCTCCCCTCATCTAGATGTGAATCCCTTCATGATTAGGTGGGCTATATAAAATGTTTTTCTAACCACTTTGGCCACGTGGTTGTCAAATGAGAGATTGCTATCAACTTGGGTCCCCAGGTCCCTAATTACTTCTTCTGTACTTAATGGAGTACCACCTCTGTGGTAATTTGTGGGCACTTTGTTTTTGCCAAAGGGGATGACTATACACTTTTTGGTATTTAGCTTGAGGCCATGGCTCTGGCACCAGTTGTCTGTTTCTATGAGGCCCTTTTGGAGGATGCTTGTGTCAGCTGGAGAGTCGATTATGGCACCCAGTTTGCAGTCATCTGCGAACTTGGTCAGCCACAGTCCTTCCGTGTTGGCCTGTACCTCCGAGAAATATATACCAAACAAGAGAGGTCCCAGTACTGAGCCTTGTGGGACACCACTTGTAACTGGTTTGGAGTCTGACATGGCTCCACCAATTCTAACCATGTGGGTTCTGTCCTTGAGTCAGTTTGCAATCCATCTAGTGACATAGGGGTTTATATTTAAGCTGGTGAGCTTATCTATAATGCCAGAGTGGGGTATTGTATCGAAGGCTTTTGTGAGGTCCAGGTAGGCTGTGTGGACCACCTTCCCCTCATCAATGGCCTTGGTGACTGTTTCAAAGAAATCAACCAGGTTTAAGAGGCAGGATCTGCCCTTAACAAAGCCAAACTGGGTAGGATCCAGTGTCTGTAGGTCCCCAATATCTTTATTTATGAGGTCCACGATGATCCTTTCCATAGCTTTGCAGACCAAGCTAGTCAGGCTTATGGGGTGATAGTTTTCAGGATCCGTTGAGGCACCACCTTTATGGAGAGGGACCACTGTTGCTGTACGCCACTCTTTGGGCACATATCCTGTAGTAAGGCTGAGATTGAACAGTAGTTTTATGTTTGGGTTTAGCTCTTCTTGGAGTTCATGTAGGACGCAGCCCGGGACACCGTCTGGTCCCATTGATGCTGTGTTTTTTGCTTTGGAGAGGGCGGCTCTTACCTGAGCATCTGAGATGTCAGGGGGGCAGCACTCTGCTGGGATAGATATTTGCCCTTTTGGTGGGGAGGGGGGGGAGAAGTTTACACTGAACCTGTCAGCTAGGATGTTGGCAATGTCTGTGGGTTTGGTGTATTTTTTGTCATTTTGGACTAATTCTGAGCATATCTGGGAATTACCACCCAGGTTCGTAACATAAGTAAAGAAAGCCTTGTGATTATCCTTAGTGTCGTGTGCAATTTTTCTCTCGAAGCTGGCCTTAGACAATTTTATGAGTGCCCGTAGTTTTTTGCTAATACTGATCAGTGATGCCTTCCCTTTTTGGGATTTTGCTCTATCATTTAGTAGCTTCCTCCTTCTATTGTATAGTTTGTTTATGGCTGGGGTCCACCAGACAGGACGTCTGCCTTTGGAGGATTGGGTCTTGGTTTTATTTGGGATCACATGATCCATGCATTCCTGAAGGTGTTCATAGAATGTGTTTATAAAGGATTCTGCAGTCTGGTCCGTATTTTCCCCAGGCCCGGGGGCTTTGAAGGATTCCACCTCGGTTTTGAGGAGTGTGAAATTTGCTTTAGAGAAGTTTCTCACTGTGGTTTTCTGGGCAGGGGGTGGGGTTGGGATGTGAATATCCAGTGAGATTAGTTTATGGTCTGATCTTACCAGTGAGGGATACACTTCTGGTCTGGAGCATAGAGTCCCCATGTTGGTGATGATCAGGTCCAGTATGTTTTCCCCTCTTGTGGGAGTGGTAACAAGTTGTTCCATAGCATTTGAGTTTATAAATTCTAGGAACCTTTGGCTAGGGTGTTGGAGCTAGAGTAATGCTCCCAGTCTATGTTTGGGTAGTTGAAGTCGCCCAATATAATGGTGTTTGGAGAGACCTTCATATTTTCCAGTGTTCTCAGGAAGGCCGAGTGGGGTTTCTGGGTTTGGGAGGGTGGTCTGTAGTAGGCTATAAACTGGAAGGCAGTTTTACCCACTGTTAGTTGCACATGGATAGTCTCTGATGCTTCGTGTTGTGCCACCAACCTGGAGGTGTCTGTATCTTTGATGAATATCGATACTCCCCCTCCTTTTGTGGTTCGGTCCAAGTTTTGGGGCCGAAAAGCATGGTATGAGGTATAATCTGGTAGTGCTGGGGTGCTCTCGGGAGCCCTGAACCAGGTTTCTGTTACTGCACAGATATCGATGTTCTCCATGCTAAGGAGAGTTTCAAGTGCGTGCATCTTGAGGTTTAGACTTCTGGCGTTGAGTAGCATTACTCTTAGTTTCTTATCCCTTGTGTTACCTATGGAGGTGGGTTTGTCTTTTGAGCCTTGCCTAAAAAAGGCACTATGGGGGTAGCAAGAGCCTTTGCCAATATCCAAAAGCCCAAGGGTGACAGGTGCAAGCCGTCCCTAGCGAAGCATCCTGGCTTGTCGAGCATATCATCCCAAGATGACAGGCATTGGATCCCCTTTGAATGACACCAGTTCTTAAGCCAATTGTTGAAATTGGTCATCTTGTCTTCATATTGTGGCATCATTCTTGGTGAGGGTAAGATGCTACTCAAGGTCAGGGTCATACCGGCCTGGGCTACATGCTCAGAGAGCTCCTCTATGTCTCTTTTCATGTAGTCCAGGGAGGTACATCTCAGGTCATTCACACCAGCATGGACAATGACTGAGTCATATTTGTACTTGCCTTGGAGTGACCTGAGTGCTTGTGTTATGTGGCGGATCCTAGTGCCTGACAGGCTGCTCACCGTGACCCTCTCCTTGTTCAGCCTGGTGAGCGGGACGTCAGTGTGCCTGACGATAGAGTCACCTATTACAAGTGTATCAGGTGTGTTGTTTAGTCTTAAGGGCTGTGACTGTTCGGCACACTGGCTTTGTGAGATATGTGCTGCACGTGTTTTGTTTTAGGGTAGCGGTTGCTTAGGTTTCTGCTTTGGAGGTCTCTGCTGCTTAGGCAGATCTTTATTTAGAACCTCCGAGTATGTTTTTGTGTGATTATGTTTTTGGTTTGCCGTTGTGGTAGGTCTATGTGAGACTGGAATTGTAGTGAGTGTGGTTTCCTTCTCCTCCTGACTGGTTATGCCAGTACTGAGTTGTGAGAGCTTAGCCTCCAGTTTGGCTATATGGTTGCATCTCTCACATGTGTTGGAATTTGTTGGGAGGAGGAGATGGTTTTCTGTGTACATGAGGCAGTTGTAACATTGCCTCAAGATTCCCAGATTCACCAGCTGGACCGGAGAGGAGATTGACAACTGACCTTTGGACATGCTAGAATAATATTGGGAATTCCTTTATAATTGAAAACAAGGGCCAGTGGGGAGTGAGGGTGTAGTGCTTTTAATTTTTAGTGCTGACTTATATAATTGCTTTAGTGAGCAAGTGCCAGGCAACTTAAGTGCAATGTGTTACAGGTAACTTAAATGCAAAAACGACAAACAGTAACTTTCTTTCAAGTGAAACAAGGAAATAAGTACAGTAAGCAATGCAGATATCACTAGTGATCCACAGAAGCCCTGAGAAGCTGGGTATTAGGTGGAATTAGCGTTCCAGGGAAATAACAAGCAAACAAACAACAAGCATATAAACAAAGTTAGATTCAGCAGGCCTGGATCTAGTCTATGCTACAGCAAACAAGGTGTACCAATTTCAGTAAGATACAGTTCAAATATTCAGGCACTATAAACTTTTAACCAGAAATTCCCAGCTCAGAAGGGCAGAGTCCAGCCTCTTCTCCCACAAGAGTGCAGACCATGAACCTTCTTAATGTAAAATAACTGGCCTGAAGCCCAAGTGCTTAAACCAGAACTAATACACTTTAAAAATAACAGACACTGGGATCTCAATCAGCAGTTCCCAACTTAGAAGGATGAAAGCTACCTGTCCTGCCACCACAGTGCATGCCACAAACCTTCCTAATGTAAAACAACTGGTCTGAAGCCCAAGTGCTTAATCCAAAAGACTTAGAATGATAGCTACACTTTAATCAAGTTATTACCAAACAGTAATAAATACAGTTGAATACTTTAGAGAATGCCTGGATTAGTGCTCAAGTTACACAAACAAAGCTAGATCCAGCAGGCCTGAATCCAGTCTATGCCACAGCAAACAAGGCGCACCAACTTCAGTAAGAAGCAGTTCAGATATGCATGCACTACAAGCCTTCAACCAGAAATTCCCAGCTCAGAAGGGCAGAGTCCAGCCTCTCCTCCCACAAGAGTGCAGACCACGAACTCTCTTAATGTAAAATAACTGGCCTGAAAGCCCAAGTGCTTAAACCAGAATTAATACACTTTTAGAATAACAGACACTGAGCCCTCAATCAGCAGTTCCCAACCTAGAAGGATGTAAGCTACCTGTTCTGCCACTACAGTGCAGACCACAAATCCTCTCCGTGCAAAACAACTGGTCCGAAGCCCAAGTGTTTAAACCAAAAGGCTTGGAATGAGTTACACCAAGCAGTAACAAATACAATTGAGTATTTTTAAGATGATGCAAAAGTAAAATGAAGTAGGTAGAAACACAAGTACAGTAAAAGCAGATTAATTTTTTTTTTCTGAACAAGTGCTGAGATCAAAGAAACAGATTTGAGTGCTGAAACTAGAAAACTGGCTAGTTATAAAAAAAAAAAACTAAGCTAGAAGGCTTCCCTCCAACACAGAAGGGCTTGGGGGCTCAGAAGCCTACAAATAGTCTATACCACTTAACAGGAAAGGCAGGAAACAAGCTTAATTTTTTTTTTCTGTTTCCCAGAAGTGGTTAATAAGGTCCCTTGGTTTTCATGTATACTGTTCACCTGGATCATCCGTCAGTTGTCTGCAGTAGGTGTGATCTGGGAAGTGGTTAAAAAGGTCCCCTGGTAATCATGTATACTGTTCAGCTGGATCATCAGTCAGTTGTCTGCAGTAGGTGTGATCTGGGAAGTGGTTAATAAGGTCCCTTGGTTTTCATGTATACTGTTCACCTGGATCATCAGTCAGTTGTCTGTAGTAGATGTGATTGGGGAAGTGGTTAATAAGGTCCCTTGGTTCTCATGTATACTGTTCAGCTGGATCATCAGTCAGTTGTCTGTAGTAGGTGTGATCTGGGAAGTGGTTAATAAGGTCCCTTGGTTCTCTTGTATACTGTTCAGCTGGATCATCAGTCAGGCATCTGCTGTAGGTGTGATCTGGGAAGTGGTTAGTAAGGTCCCTTGGTTCTCTTGTATACTGTTCAGCTGGGTCATCAGTCAGCTGTGTGTAGTAGGTGTGATCTGGGAAGTAGTTAATAAGGTCCCTTGGTTCATAGGTTCACAGGTGGGTACTAGGTTATCGGCCCTGGGGCCTACATAAGCTTAGCCAAAAAGCTTCCCTGACTTTCGCCATCCAAGAAAATTATTTTCCTGTGCCCCTGTCAAGCAGTGCCACAGAAGTGATCCCTGGTGTGAATTTTCTATTTCCCTTCCAGTCGTCAAGATTTTTCTTAAAGAGGGCCAATGAGGAGGTTTGCTTGACATGAATGATTAATTTGTTCCAGAGTTTGGGAAGTCTCTGGGACAGGAATCTATCCTTCCAACATGTTCTGTTTATTGTGGTGACAAGGTTTAGGTCCCTGGAGCATGTGGTTTGGAGAGATTGGGATTTCTTTAAGTCTAGCATGTCCAACAGCTCTGGGTTTGACATAGCTTTGTATGTTAGGCAGAGATCACCTCTGAGTTGGCGATATGTGATGGAGTAGAGCTGGAGTTTATTGAGACGGTCTGCGTATGGCATCTGTTTGAGGCTGGTAATCCCCTTAGTGAGGTATTTCTGTGGCTTTTCCAATTGTTGTAGGTGTTTTGTGAGATACATGCCAAATGGGGCATTGTACTCTATAATGGGTCTGATGAGGGATGAGTAGAGAGGAACAATGACCTCCTTTTTTCTAGAGGAGAACCCTTCTGTGATGAGGTGTGCCACGTAGAAGGATTTCCTGACTACGGTGGTGATGCGGTTATCAAAGGAGAGATAACTCTCTACCTGTGTCCCAAGGTCTCTTATCACACTTTCAGTGTTTAGTGAGCTACCACCTATGTGGCAGTTCATGGGTACTGAGTTTTTCCCAAAGGGGATGACAATGGACTTCTTGGCATTGAGTTTGAGGCCATGACTTTGACACCAAGCATCTGTCTCTGTGAGGCCCTTTTGTAGAATGTCTACATCATTAGGTGATTCTATTATGGCTCCCAGCTTGAAGTCATCTGCAAACTTTGTTAGCCAAAGACCTTCTGTGTTGACCTGCACTTCAGAGAAGTAGATGCTGAACAGGAGAGGTCCCAGGACCGAACCCTGTGGTACTCCAGTCGTCACTGGTCTGAAGTCAGACTTGGAGTCAGCAACTTTTACTGTGTGGGCTCTGTCAGTGAGCCAGTTTGCCACCCATCTTGTGACATAGGGATGTATGCCCAGTTTAGTGAGTTTATCTATAATTCCAGATTGGGAGATGGTATTGAAAGCCTTGGCAAGGTCAAGATAGGCTGTCTGCACTACCTTCCCCTCATCTACAGCTTTAGTGACTGCTTCAAAGAAATCAATCAGGTTTAGTAGACATGATCTACCTTTTAAAAACCCAAACTGAGTGGGGTCCAGGGTTTGAAGGTTACCTATGTCTTTGTTTATAAGCTCCAAGATGATACATTCCATGGCCTTGCAGACCAGGCTCGTCAGGCTAATGGGGCAGTAGTTTCCAGGGTCCATAGTAGCACCACCTTTGTGGAGTGGGATAACTGTTGCTGTGTGCCATTCAGTAGGCACATAACCTGAGGTGAGACTATGATTGGACATGGTACTTAGGTGAGGTGCCAGTTCGTCCTGTTGTTCATGCAGTACGCAGCCTGGGATGTTGTCTGGTCCCAAGGATGCTGTGTTCTTAGCTTTGGAGAGTGCGGTCTTTACTTGTTCATCCCTGATTACAGGGGCTATGCATTCTTCCAGTATAGAGATGGGCCCTTTGGAGGGTGAGAGGAGGGTAAAGTTAGCACTGAACCTATCTGCCAGGATGTTGGCAATATCGGTTGGTTCTGTATATTTAGTGCCATTGTGCTGTAGCTCAGAGCAGATCTGAGTGTTGCCATTGAGATTCTTGACATAGCTGTAGAAATCTTTGTGGTTGTCTTTGGAATCAGGGGCAACTTTATTTTCATAACTGACTTTGGAGAATATTATGAGGGATCTCTGCTTCCTGCTGAGGCTGACTAGGGAGTTCCTTCAATCTTGGGATTTTACTCTTTTTTGCAACAGCTTCTTCCTTCTGTTGTAGAGTTTGTTTATGGCAGGGAACCACCAGATTGGCTTCCTTTTTGGAGGATAGTGTCTTGGTTCTGTTGTGGATGGCATGATCCATGCACTCGTGTATGTGTTTATATAGTGCATTTATGTAAGATTCAGCAGTTGTACCTCTATTTTCTGTCTGCATGTGTGTCGTGACATTTGCCACTTCTGTCTTAAGAAGCATGAAGTTGGCTTTTGAGTAGTTTTTGATGGTAGTTTCCTTAATGGGTGTGGGGGTGGGATATGGATGTCTAGGGTGATGAGCTTGTGATCGGATATGACCAGCGAGGAGTTGACCTCAGGCAAGGAACACCGGTTACCTATATCAGTAATGACCAGGTCCAGCTGATCCAATGCATTGGAATTCACGAATTCCAGAAAACGTTGAGTGAATGATTTGGTACATGAGTACTTTTCCCAGTTGATGCTGGGGTAGTTGAAATCACCCATAATTAAGGTATTGGGTTGTACCTTAATATTTTCCAGTATCTTAAGAAATGAAGAGTGGGAATCCTGGGACATGGTGGGGGATCTATAACAAGCTACAACCTGGATTGCAGTCTTGCCCAGTGTTAGTTGCACTTGGATAATTTCGAATTCATTATGTTGAGCAAATAGCCTGGACGTGTGGATATCCTTAATGAATATGTTCAAGCCTCCGCCTTTAGTGTTTTGGTCAAGGTTAGGTGGCCGAAAGGTATGGTATGATTTATAGCTTGGTAATGCAGGGGTGCTCTCTGGAGCCTTGCACCAGGTCTCTGTCACTGCACAGATGTCGATGTTCTCCATTTTAAGGAGTGCCTCAATTGAGTGCATTTTGAGGTTGCATACTGCTCAGCTGGGTCATCAGTGAGTTGTCTGTAGTAGGTGTGATCCTGGAAGGGGTTAATAAGGTCCCTTGGTTCTCATGTATACTGTTCAGCTGGTGATCAGTCAGCTGTCTGTACTAGTTGTGATCTGGGAAGCGGTTAATAAGGTCCCATGGTTCTCTTGTATACTTTTCAGCTGGATCATCAGTCAGTTGCATATTGTTCAGCTGTGTTATTACTCAGCTGTGTGTAGTAAGTGTGATCTCGGAAGTGGTTAATACGGCCCATTGGTTCTCTTGTATACAGATTAACTGGATCATCAGTGAGCTTTGTATAGTAGGTGTGATCTGGGAAGTTTTAAATAAGGTCCCTTGGTTCTCATGTATACTGTTCAGCTGGATAATCAGTGACCAGTCTGTAGTAGGTGTCATCTGGGAAGTGGTTAATAAGGTCCCTTGGTTCTTTTGTATACTGTTCAGCTGG
This sequence comes from Protopterus annectens, assembly GCF_019279795.1. Classification (NCBI taxonomy): domain Eukaryota; kingdom Metazoa; phylum Chordata; order Ceratodontiformes; family Protopteridae; genus Protopterus; species Protopterus annectens. The sequence goes on from NC_056732.1 coordinate 1,786,951,330, forward strand.
ATAATCAGCCAGCTGTCTATAGTAGGTATGATCTGGGAAGTGGTTAATGAGGTCCCTTGGTTATCTTGTATACTATTCTGCTGGATCATCAGTCAGTTGTCTGCAGTAGGTGTGATCTGGGAAGTGGTTAATAAGATCCCTTGGTTCTCATGTATACTGTTCAGCTGGATTATTAGTTAGCTGTCTGTAGTAGGTGTGATCTGGGAAGTGGTTAATAAGGTCCCTTGGTTCTCATGTATACTGTTGAGCTGGATCATCAATCAGTTGTCTGTATTAAGTATGATCTGGGAAGTGGTTAATAATGTCCCTTGGTTCTCATGTATACTGTTCAGCTGGATCATGAGTCAGCTGTGTGTAGTAGGTGTGATCTGGGAAGTGGTTAATAAGGTCCCTTGGTTCTCATGTATACTGTTCAGCTGGATCATCATTCACTTATTTGCAGTAGGTGTGATCTGGGAAGTGGTTAATAAGGTCCTTTTGGTTGTCTTGTATACTGTTCAGCCAGATCATCAGTCAGCTGTCTGTAGTAGGTGTGATCTGGGAAGTGGTTAATAAGGTCCCTTGGTTCTCTTGTATACTGTTCTGCTGGATCATCAGTCAGTTGTCTGTAGTAGGTATGATCTGGGAAGTGGTTAATAAGGTCCCTTGGTTCTCTTTTATACAATTCAGCTGGATCATCAGTCAGTTGTCTGTAATAGGCTTGATTTGGGAAGTGATCATAATTCTGAG
>NC_056732.1:1786952558-1786995058 GCF_019279795.1 Protopterus annectens
AAAGTAAAAATACACGGAACTGAAAGATAATAGTAAAAATACACTGAACTGAAAGATAATAGTAAAAATACACTGAACTGAAAGATAATAGTAAAAATACACTGAACTGAAAGATAATAGTAAAAATACACGGAACTGAAAGATAATAGTAAAAATACACGGAACTGAAAGATAATAGTAAAAATACACTGAACTGAAAGATAATAGTAAAAATACACGGAACTGAAAGATAATAGTAAAAATACACGGAACTATTATTACAATCAAAAATAGGTGGGAATTCCACAAAACAGTTAGAAAAACATGTATGAATTCATTTAAAAAACAAGCTATTAGGATTTTCAAGAGGAATTGTCCTGGAGGGTGAAAGGCAAAGAACATAGGTAGAAAAAAAGAAAAAGAAAACGGTTTGTTAGTTATAATAACAATGTGTGAGTAAGTGGCAGAATAGAGGGGTATGAAGTTTAGCCAGGAGAGAAGGAGGAGGGGAGCTTAGGAGGTATAGAATGAAGAGTACTGTTAAATAAATTGTTAAATTAGACTGTAAAAATTATTAGGTATTTTAATAATGACAGACAGTAATGCAGGGTGCTTAGATATTTAACAATTATGCATATATGCTTTAATGATTATTAGGAGGCAAAAAACCATACACAAGCATGTATAGAATTTTGACTGATTTTATTAGAGAATTACTCTTTATTTTATAATGTTTACAATCAGCTTTTTGCCCACCTCACTGACGTGGTCAGTGACAGGCCCTTTACATTACGACCATTTATAAGAAAAATGCTGATATTACAATTTTTGAAAAGTTTTTTTCCCATGAGAATATTACAGCCTTGCAAAGCACCTGGTCAGTCACAATGTCTTTATGAAGATGTAGCTAATCTAAGACTCTTAGACAGGGGCGGCTCGTGGCATAGGGCTGCCGGACTGCAGCCCCCTCAAAAAGAAAAAAGAAAAAAGAAAAACAAATGAAAAATAAAAAAAATCGCGGACTTCGCGCATGCGCATAGACCGAGTCCCGACTTATCGGTCTATGCGCATGCTCAAGGCAGCCCGGCCATCCCCATAGAGGGACACAAGGAGACGTCTGTGCACTTTTACAGTGCACAGACCCGCCAGGAGTATAGGACGCGTCCGGACTGCAAGAGGAGCAGCAGGGACTCGGGACAGAGCCGTCGGGAAGGAGCATTGGGATCTCGCGGGACTCGGGACAGAGCCGTCGGGAAGGAGCATTGGGATCTCGCGGGTCTTCAGTATGCGCGGGAAGGATGTATGTACGGACATTCTGGATGTATTCATTCAGGTAAGGTGCCTTTTTATTTTTATTGAGTTTGTGCTTTTTAATTTACAATGTGTGTGTATGGTGCTTGTGCTTTACTGGAGTTTGTGTATGGTGCTTGTGCTTTACTGGAGTGTGTGTGTGGGAGTGTGTGTGTGTGTGTGTGTGAAAATGCCCCAGGTGCTTATGGTGGTGTGGTAGGGAATGCCTCAGGCTTGAACCCTGTACCCTGTATGCAGGTGTTAAAGACTTGAGTTCCCTACCCACCACCATTTGTAAAAAAAATTCAGATTTTTACCTCATATTCGATCTGATCTGTTCCTCATAATATCTGTGGTTTGTAAATGTTGCAATGCTTGATATTTGATGGTGTAGTAGTAGCATTGTTGCCTCACAGCTGCAGGTTCTTGGGTTTGATTCTTGGCTGGGGTTCCTTCTTTGTGGGGTCTGTATCTTCTTCCTGTGTTTGTGTGGGTTTGCTTTTGTGCCCTCCCATGTTACAAAGACATGTCTGCATTATTTCTTCCTGGGCCTCTGCTGAAAATTGTTTATTTGTTCCAAGTCAGACTGTCCTGATTAAAAATGTTAAATAAAATTGATAGGCATTTGAATTTCAGACTTAAGGGTTTCTGAATGTTTAATTCCTTGCGTATTTGATGGTGCAGTGGTAGTATTGTTGCCTCACAGCTATAGGTTTTCTGGTTTGATTCTTGGTTGGGGTGGCTTCTGTGTGAGTCTGCATCTCCTCCATGTGTTTGTGTGGATTTGCTCTGGTGCCCTGCCATTTTACAAAGACGTGTCTGCAGTTTTAATCCCTGCTGAAAATTGGTTTTGTTCTGTCCGCAGTAAAATTGACAGGCATTTGAATTTCAGACTTCAGGTTTCTGAATGTTTAATTCCTTGCATAATTGATGGTGCGGTGGTAGTATTGTTGCCTCACAGCTATAGGTTTTCTGGTTTGATTCTTGGTTGGGGTGGCTTCTGTTTGGAGTCTGCAACTCCTGCCTGTGTTTGTGTGGATTTGCTCTGGTGCCCTGCCATTTTACAAAGATGTGTCTGCAGTTTTAATCCCTGTCTCTGCTGAAAATTGTTTTTGTTCTGTCCACTTTGTAAAATTGACAGGCATTTGAATTTCAGACTTCAGGTTTCTGAATGTTTAATTCCTTGTATAATTGATGGTGCAGTGATAGTATTGTTACCTCACAACTATAGGTTTTCTGGTTTGATTCTTGGTTGGGGTGGCTTCTGTCTGCATCTCCTCCTGTATTTGTGTGGATTTGCTCTGGTGCCCTGCCATTTTACAAAGACGTGTCTGCAGTATTAATCCCTGCATCTCTGCTGAAAATTGTTTTTGTTCTGTCCGCAGTAAAATTGACAGGCATTTGAATTTCAGACTTCAGGTTTCTGAATGTTTAATTCCTTGCAGATTTGATTGTGCAGTGGTAGTATTGTTGCCTCACAGCTATAGGTTTTCTGGTTTGATTCTTGGTTGGGGTGGCTTCTGTGTGGAGTCTGCATCTCCTCTCTGTGTTTGTGTGGATTTGCTGTGATGCCCTGCCATTTTACAAAGACGTGTCTGCAGTATTAATCCCTGCGTCTCTGCTGAAAATTGTTTTTGTTCTGTTCGCAGTAAAATTGACCGGCATTTGAATTTCAAACTTCATGTTCTTCAGAATACATAGTAGCACAACCTTTTTTTCTAGCAATTTTCTAAGTTTATAAGATGAATAATTTAAATTTGTCCCTATTTTTGGGACTGTATTCCCCCATTATTGGCTTTCCAGGTTTTGTGCTAAGGTTGACAGCTATGGCAAGAACTGAATTCACTAAATATGGACTGTAGAATTGTGCATATTTACTGATAAAGGTGCACTGTAGAATTGTGCATATTTACTGATAATGGTGGACTGTAGAATTGTGCATATTTACTAATAATGGTGGACTGTGGAATTGTGCATATTTACTAATAATGGTGGACTGTAGAATTGTGTATATTTACTAATAATGGTGGACTGTGGAAGTCTGAGTAGACTTTTTTTATGATAAATGTTCTCAACTGGGCAGTTTTGCCATTATGGGTGCATATGTTTTGTTTCATTGCTTACTGGAAAAATGTTCAAAACAAATTTAAAACACCCTCTAACAAGTGTACTGTATTGTACAAGGAATATAATTTTAGTACAATGAGGAAGGTGTATCAAAGAGCACATGTATGTTTCATATGCAAGGGCCTATGATTCAAAACAGCCCAAAATTAATCTTTATCTGCCACTGGCAAAATGTATTTTCTTTGAATGTGGGTTTCAATGCTGTTTCAATGAATGTGAGTTTCAAGGGCAGAGAAGTTTTAATGCTAAGTTTTCATTGTGAGACTGCATTGCTTTGTTTAACAGATGACTTAATGTTTGTGCTGTAAAATACAAAATAAAACTTTCAAATGAAGTCCAATCATTGAAGTAAAGCAGTATGCACATTAGTGTTTATGGTAAATGGAGTGAAATAGCCAAGTAATGGTTAATTGGAATGGCTGCAGAGGCTCCAGTTCAACCATTATTTTGTCAGGGGGGGGGAGGGGCAGCAAACTCAGACAGGCCCAGCTGAACTATACCTCCCAACTGTCCAGATTTTCAAAGAATGAAAAGATTTTGCTTCTTATTTTTGGTTTGTTGTTCATAAAATTTGTAGTTTTAATTCCTAAATGATTTGCCAGAAGTCACTAAATAATAAGTTTCAGACTTCATAACCTTCATAAAAATGCATGTTAAAGTAAGAGCCGTTCTATCAACTGTCTCAATTTATACAAGAGCAATTTTTAGTACTGTTTATATGTGCCCCCAATATATTTGGCCTTGTTCAGATTTACTGCATTAACAGGTTGAGAGGTACATGCAAATAAATTGCTTTATAGAATTAGGCATAGCCAACCTCTCAACTGTCCCCAATTTTTGGCTCAAAATGTTGCTCTTCCCCTAATAATCCCTCCATAAAATAGCAATTTTGGAAGAAAACATGGAGGGTTTACAATTAAGAAATAACTGTAATAATCAAAGTTATAGATTACTTGAAATGCATGTAGATTCTTTTATTTTGTCAGCTGCTCAAGGTAGCAGTACTAATATTAAAGTGTCCCTTCTTTGACAGGTAGAAGCTGTATTGTGTGTCTATTTTATATTTTGCATCACATTTTGGTCCATTTTTCATAAAATTGTGTTTTGGCAAATTAGTGACAAATCACTAAAGACTGAAGTTAGAAAATGACAGACATTTGAGTTTCAGATTTTATACCCTTCAGAAAATTCATACTAATGCAAGACCTATTCTATTATCTTTCTAAGTTTATTAGAGCAATATTTAAAAATTGTCCTTATTGTTGTGCCTTTGTCCCACTTCTGTGTATGGCTTTGTCCAGATTTCTTGCTCTTGAAGTTGAGAGGTATGACAAATGTGTCAGGGCCATCACAGTCAGCCAGAGAGATTTCAAATTGTGACATGCTTGTTGCACCCCACTCCCCATGTAGTGACTCTGGATGTGTCCAAGCAAGGCAAGGAGTAGTTGTATCTACCTTGGATGGGGAGGACACACTGCATAAGTACTACAGTGGCTTTTCATCTGTCCTTGATTTTGCAGAATGGTCTGGTTTCTGTCATATTTTGTACTGTTGATTTATGCTTATTACTCAAAGTGCCTGTTGCTCTGTGTTTAAGTAGCAATGCTTTAATGACCATAAGGTAAGCTTGTCTGACATCGTAAGATGCAAGTAAGCTTTAATAAGCATACTGTTAAAGAATTGCCAACATTGAAAGCCTTTCTGTTGTTGCCATGCAGAGAATACTTGACTAGATAATGTATAAGCCTTGGGTATTAAAGGACAGGATTCCATTATTTTAAAAGCTCATTACACTTGTTGGAGACTTCCAGTCATCTCTACAGGCTTTACCCGTAAACTAAACAGAATGCCAATCATGTGTGGTCCATAACCTGTACAGTAATCCTTTAAGCAATGTATCTTGAGCTTGTTTCTTGTTTGCTTTTCATTTTTACTTTTATCATGTTTTCCCCATGAAACAAGTTGTCAGGCAGCAGGTCTTTTTGGATAAGAAACATTTTTACAAGTGGGGGCATCACATAGATTTCTACTTTCAGCATGTTGCTTGGTACTTTAATAAAGCTGAATATATTATAATTAGAACTGCAGTGCAAGGAGAAGTGGTTTGAGTTGAGTGCTTCTGGTTTTTCTTATACTTGATTTTGACTGGCATTCCAGTAATGTATTTAAAAAGTAATTTATTTTTTCATGCCTCACAACCTTTTGTTTCCATCTAGATATTAAGTAAGCTGTCATGCAGCCAATGCATTGAAATATTTTTATTCTTCTACACTTATTTTTGTCTTGATTGGACTTTCATAATGATGGTTTGCCACCCAGGGCAGCGTATTTAATTAAAGTTAGTTTTTTGTGGTTTTGTGCATAGCTCCTCCCCTTTATGGTTGACCACACCCCTTCCCTTTGACCCCGCCCATTCAGCGTCTCCTGCAGCCCCCCTGTGATTTGAAGTCACCAGCCGCCACTGCTCTTAGATTAGTTCGAATACAATGGATGAATGTCTTTTTAATACAGTTCTTTGTCTCTCTGTTCACCAGCTGGGTTTTTATTACCGGTAGTGTTCACAAGGCCATTCTCTTTGGTGGAAGCAGGAAAAAGATACACATGCAGACAGATTCATTATTTTCTAACTTTGCAAAATAATATTCACTGAAAGACATGTTCCAGCCGAGCTGGCTGCCTTCAGGGTCAAGCCTTATTCACACTGCAGCTGAGCTTTAAGCAATAATATGCAAGTTCATTTCTACTATTATTCTAGTAAAACAGAATTAAATGCATTACATATTATACTATTTTTCAACCTTTGCTCTTCATGTAGATTTGAGCACATTTATTCATGTCTAAAGCACACATTTCCCTAACAGTTTATAGATGTTTGAATACATACTTTTCTAATAATATATATATATTTGAATACATATTCTTTTAACAGTTTGTATGTCTAGATACATATTTTTCTGACATTCTCCCTTCTGTTAATGCATTTTATTTTATTTAGAAACATAAACAATATTATTTTATTTTTTAGCTTTTTTTTTTAAGGACTTTTAGCTAAGCTAGTCATTTGTTTTATATTTTAGAAAAAGCATTATTTGAAATTAATCTTTTAATTTCAACACTTTGGTAAAAAGTTTTAGTAACAGATATATTAACAAATTTTTTGATTAATTTTTTCATGCAGGGAATTTCACAGTAAACACATGCTCCTATTAGGAGTATACCCACACAAATAGCAATTAAAATGTTTAATAGGATGGAACCCCACCCCCCAAACAGATTTTGGAAAAAGTCCGTCAGTGGGTTTGGGCCTGGTTTAGTCATTGCTGATACTTGTTGAATTACCTTTAGGTGATTATTTGTCTCGTGACGATCCTCATGGATAAAAGCACAGCATTTTTTTTTGTGTGCCACCTCTTGCCGCTAGGGTGAAGTAAGGAGCCATTCGATTTTGTAGCACAACAGTTTTCATTGCATTTAGTTTATTAGTCACCAATTTTAGGGTGGAAAAAGTTGCATTTTTTATGGCTTTTTGACAGCTTTCTCAGCTCTCAGATTGATTTGACTGCTCCATAGGCTGGTGGTATTCCTGCCCTGGATATAACACTGTTGCCCAAGTCCATATGAGTCAATTTACTTTTGTCTTTTACTGAATTATGGTCTTTTTAACCAGCTTCGATTTTACCAACTGGATTTACAGGTTTTTTAACTGGACCTTCAGATTTTCGAGCTGTTTTCCTTACATTTCGTATCTTACCCAAAGGTAATTCTGCAGTATGTTTTATTGCTGGAACCAGATAACCCAAAAAACAACTGCCGGACCAATTCTCAGGTAACCATTTATATGCCTTTTTTCCACAAATAAAATTATTACTTTGGTACTAATACGTGTTATCCCTGCATGAAACATTTTTCTATCTTTAATAGACAATTGCTTAGTTAAGACTGGATTGTCACGTACTGCATTTAATGTAGTTTTTATTGAACTCAGATATGAATTATAGTTAGTATTACAAACAGTATCCCCACTTTTGACTTTAATGTAACATTTATAAGACATTGTTATATTACCATTACTTCAGCCCACCTGGAGGGTATATAAAAAAACTTTTCCAAGTCTCATTTTATCCCCAGAGGGACAGTGGACATTAACAGTCTTTTATGCTGTTGGTATAGCTGTACAACCCCAGCAATTTGAAAAGTTTATAGTCTTTGTATACACTTGCTTTATGGCCAGGTATGTGTTAAAGTTTGGATGCCAGTCTATAAACAGTTTATCACGTCTTTTCACTTTTACTTGTGTGGTTGAGTGCAGGGAAAAACCACAATAAGAGAAAAATTGTCACACTTATAGTCAACAAATGCACAGTTAACAAAATAATTATGCAATAGTTTTTGGGTTGCTCTGCTTTTTTGTTTGCTTTACTCTTGGCCATTTTGCCCTTGTGTATCAGTCACAAAGTTCTTATTCAGCTGAAAGTTCTTTTATCTGAAAAAGAGTTAAACTGCAAAACAGATTTATTTATTAACAGTTTTTTATATAATTAGCTAATGAACTGTCAGCCTCCAGCTCTGCAGGCATGAGAGCTTTTCACTGAGGCACATAATATGCCCTTTCAAATACTACTTTAAAGGGGATTAAACCCTTTACATTTGTTACTGTTTTTATGCTCAGCAATGCTAGAGGTAAACAGCAAATTCAATTTTTCTGAGTCTCACTCATCAACTTCCTTCCTTCACATTTATTCAACTCTATGAAGTCCATACAAATAGTATGGAACGGATATGGTGGTGTAGGGAAACTCCCTTGCTTGTTTTTAAATGCTCCTTGTGCATGGTGCTTGTTACAAGTATGACAAGCTGCACAAAATGTTATTGTATATTTTATGTATCCATATATTTGCACAAAATTTTGTTGTATAATTTATGTATCCATATATTTGGAATATTCTATTTACTAACTGTACCATCCCCCCTGTTGAGACATGGCTTTGCCCATGGCTCAACAAAGCTGCATATTTAAATAAATTAGACGGCAATATTGTTTTTTTTTTTTTTTGGAAATGTACAGTTTATTTTTAAAAATTGCACCTTGTTTTACCCATTTTTGTTTTTTTGCTTTTGTAGTAAGCATTTGCATTGTTTTTAACATGTCTAAATCTAAAATTTCAGAGGGTTGTAATTTTTTATTTAGAAATAAAGTGTCTGAGTCTGAGGCTGCTTGCTTTGCAGCTGCATTAGTTTGTGCATTACCTTTTGAAATTTTATTTTGTTGTTTTGTATGAGCTACACATTTACAAATAGCTGCTTTGGTAGGCAGTTGAATAGATTTTAATAGCTTTAAAATAAATTGCGCATGATTAATAGGTTTTTTACTGGATGTAATTATTTTTTTATTTTTTTTATTGTTGTGCAAACACATGCACTGTAGAAAAAGCATACTGATTATTAGTATATATGTTTACTTTTTTGCCTTTTACTAAAATACATGCTTTTGTTAAAGCTACCAGCTCTGCTGCTTGAGCATACAAGTTGTGTGCACAGTTTGTGCTTTTAAAATTTTAGTGTTTGTAACTACTGCATACCCTACCAGATTTTTTTTTGTAGGACCCCTTTTGCATGAGCCATTTACGTAATATGTTACCTTAGCATTATTTAAGGGCATATCTGTAAGATTTTGTTTAGGTAAAGCTAACTGTTTATAGGAGGTTGACTCAGCAGTATGGTCATACATGAAAGATGTCTAGCAGGAGAAAGGTATGTAACTTTTTTTTTTTTTTTTTTTTTTTTTTTGTAGTAGAATTATTGCAACTGCATGAGGCATTTTTAATGTGAGAGGGTGGAACAACACTACTGAGGCTGAAGCCTGCACTGTCATTGCTGCTGCAACTACTGCTTGTACACAGTGAGGCAAAGATTGCACCACTGGGTTTAACTGTGATGAATAGTAAGCTATGGGGCATTGCTTATTTTTATGTTGTTGCTTTAATACTGATGTCATGTACCCTTGCTTACAATTTACGGTTTGAAAAAAAACGTTTGTGATAACTTGGAAGTCTTAAAACTAATGAAGAAGCTATTAACTGCTTTAACCTGCAGAAAGCCATTTTTGCTTTTGTTTTTTATTGTAAAATAATTTGGTACCCAGCTTTAACAAAAATTAGTTGTACCTAAGAAAGACATTATTTTTTTCTTAGTTGTTGGATTGGGTGCTTTGCAAAATTGCTGTTTTTTTTTTTTTTTTTTTTTTCTTTATTTAGTATTTTACCTTTATTGGATATTACATATTTTAGGTATTTAACCTGTGTTTTTTTTTTTAAAGTTGTAACTTACTTTTGTTTACTTTGTTTTTGTATTACTAAAACAAATTTTAATAATGCTACTGTATTTACCCTGCACTGCTGCTGGGTGTTGCTAGCAAGATGTCATTTACATAAAGTAAAATTTGACTACCTTCCGGTGGGGTAAACCCTGCCAGGTTGCTAGCCATTTTTTTTGCAAATATTATTGGGCTCTCACAATATCCCTGTGGTAGTCGAGTATATGTATACCTTTTACCCTGAAATGTAAATGCAAACCAATATTGACTATCAGGATGTATAGGTATTGAAAAGAAAGCATTGCTTATATCTACCACAGTAAAATACTTCTGTTGTGGCTTTAAATCATTCAACAAGGTATGTTGGTCTGGCACCGTAGGTGCTCTAGGTATTACTGCATTATTTACAGCTTATAAATCTTGTACCATCTGCCATTTCCTGTTTGCTTTTTTAACAGGAAATAGGGGTGTATTACATGGTGAATCAGGAGATTCTACCAGTATTTCTTTTTTTTTTTCTGAGTAATGCTGCTATTATAGGCTTAATTTTTACTTTTGCATCCTTTCTCAAAAGGTATTGTCTTTTTTGTGGTCTAAAAGCTGACTTTGGGGTAATTGTAACTGGTCCTGCTGTTTGAATAAGCCCTACATCTAACTTGCCTGTTGACCACAGAGTTGTTGGAATTGTACACAAGGCCTCTTCTTTTTCTTTTAATAAAAATGCTAATCAGCTGTCTTCACTAGATTGCAAGTGTACAGCTGTATGTGTCTGTGTCAACCAATTCAGTTTTTGTTTTTGTATCCCTTGTCCTGACATTTTTAAATCAGTCTGTTTTCCCATTTTGTTACCTTTTTTTCTAAGTCTGCCCATTTAACACTTTTGTTTTTTGTCAAGCTGACATGTGGCAGTCTATTGGACTTATACAATCTCATGAATTTCTGAGGTAATGAACAGCTTACTACACTGTTTTCTTCAGTATCCCAACATAAAGTTTGTAATATTAATCTGTCAGCAGGATTTTTTTTTTTCCCTTTTGAACAATTCTTGCTTATATTTTTTATTAGGTCCTGGTGTGCTACAGTAGTATAGAGTACAATGTAACAAATGCTGCTAATCAGTGTCAAGGGAGGGTACCTTACTGATGGCTACGTTCATCAGTTCTTTGGTTACTGCCCCTGGACCAGTCATAACTAGGTCCTGGTTGTACCAATAATAGGCTTTACCCTCCGATCACACCACAAAAAAGCATTCATTTGTTTTTGTGCCTCCATACCCTGCATGGTAGGAACTGCTGCTATGCCAAATATCTGCACAAGGTCTCTTTCCAGGAAGTTTACTGGATATTTTGCAGAAACTACAATTTTACTTTTTTGAGTCATACCTGAAACAGGGTCAGTTATTGCTATATTATGGGAGAGTGGTTCCCTGTATAGCTGTCCATTTGTTGCTATTACTAATATATAATCAGGTGATTTAGAATGTTTTGGTAACTTGGAGGGGTGTATCAAAGTCCGTGACGCTCCTGAGTCACACAGGAATTTGACTTTCCTTCCCTTCACCAGAAGTGTTACTTCTGGCTTTGTATTTGCTAGGTAGAGCTCCAGGCTCAACAATACTAAATCTAAAATTTTATTTCCATTTTCATCCTCTACATTTGTTTGTACTTTCTTTATTTTCTCTACTACATTTACATTTTCTTTTTGTTTATTAACCTTTCCTGATGATTTTTGGTTATTATTACTATCATATAGTCAGTCCTCATCTCCTTTATCTTTTGTCATTGCTTTCTTATTTTGTTTACAGTCCCTAGCTAGATGCCCTTTTTATCTGACTGTAATACAAATACTTCAGCTCCGTCTTCAGCAGTGAAGACTTGTGCTTTTTTTTTCTTTAGTATGTCCAGCATACTCAAGTAAGGCTTGCAGCCTGCTTGTTCAGTGATCTATCATATACTTTGTAATAAAGCTACTGATAGGGGCAATGCAACCTTTTAAAAATGCATTTTTTTTTTTTTTTTAATTGTTGTTTAAAGCATTCTAATAATTTAGCATAATATCCATTTATTGTCTCATTTTCCCATTGTATGCATTAATTAATGCAAGTCCAGTCTGCTCTAAGTTTCCATTTTTCAGAGATTTTGTCTGTCAGACCTTTCACTCTGTTGTCTAAAAATGTTTTAGAATTTTCTAAGCTTCTGTTTTCTCTACAATTTGCTTTTTTAATCCACCTATGTGCTTGAGGTATGCCTAGTTGGTGCTGCTTTTTGCTTTTTTTTTGCCTGACGTCCTGCATCAGATTAAAGCTTGTTTAAGGAGTTTAACTAGTGAACGTTTATCTAGTTTACTATCAAATTCATAGTTGTTAACACATTTTGTACAATATCTCACATTATCTGCTTGCTGCAATTGCATATACTTTACATTATCCGTTAGGGGCGGATCTCATGATTTTTCAGTGCACTGATCTCCCATGTCTTAAAAAGACTGTTGCGTAACCCTTTTCTTGTACCACGTGGTATCTTATTTCCCCATATCCACAGTAGTGTCTAGAATGACTGTTTACTTTGCTTTGTTATTCCCTGATCTATGACTCAAGATACAATACTTGACTATCTCTCCCTGCTATCACAAACCTTAGCAATAGCACAGTGTAACCTGGTCCCTGATCTAAAACAAAGACAAAGAGGGAAATTTTTCTTACCTGAGCCTCCCGCTTACTGCTGTTTTGTCTTCTTGGGGCCCAGTCTTCCGCTTTTCAGCCACAGATCAGAAAGTGGACAGCCTCTTTACACACAACAATTCAGTCGGAGGTCTTTTCACTTTAAGAAGAACCATTTTGTCAACTCCTCTTGTGTAGATTTATTACATGCACTCTGACCTGTAGCTTACCAAGGGAATTCCGGCTAAAGGACCAAAATGTTAAATAAATTGTTAAATCAGACTGTAAAAATCATTAGGTATTTTAATAATGACAGACAGTAATGCAGGGTGCTCAGATATCTAACAATTATGCATATATGCTCTAATGATCATTAGGAGGCAAAAAACCATACACAAGCATGTACAGAATTTTGACTGATTTTATTAGAGAATTACCCTCCATTTTATAATGTTTACAATCAGCTTTTTGCCCACCTCACTGACGTGGTCAGTGACAGGCCCTTTACATTACGACCATTTATAAGAAAAATGCTGATATTACAATTTTTGAAAAGTTTTTTTCCCATGAGAATATTACAGCCTTGCAAAGCACCTGGTCAGTCACAATGTCTTTATGAAGATGTAGCTAATCTAAGACTCTTAGATTAGTTCGAATACAATGGATGAATGTCTTTTTAATACAGTTCTTTGTCTCTCTGTTCACCAGCTGGGTTTTTATTACCGGTAGTGTTCACAAGGCCATTCTCTTTGGTGGAAGCAGGAAAAAGATACACATGCAGACAAATTCATTATTTTCTAACTTTGCAAAATAATATTCACTGAAAGACATGTTCCAGCCGAGCTGGCTGCCTTCAGGGTCAAGCCTTATTCACACTGCAGCTGAGCTTTAAGCAATAATATGCAAGTTCTTTTCTACTATTATTCTAGTAAAACAGAATTAAATGCATTACATATTATACTATTTTTCAACCTTTGCTCTTCATGTAGATTTGAGCACATTTATTCATGTCTAAAGCACACATTTCCCTAACAGTTTATAGATGTTTGAATACATACTTTTCTAATAATATATATATATTTGAATACATATTCTTTTAACAGTTTGTATGTCTAGATACATATTTTTCTGACAAGTACAGTTACATTTTCTTTGAGTTTTCAGGTAGCAGTGGAGTTGAGTTTTGAAGGAGTGTAGGTTGTCACAGGTCTTTAGTGTAGTGGGCAGGCCATTCCATTTTTTAGCTAGGGTAAAGGAGATTAGAAGCTGACCGGCTGGGTGCTTAGGTTTGTGGACGGAAATAAGATTTTGGTGGGAAGATCTGAGGGGTCTGGGGGGGGGGGTATAAGGTTGAAGAATATTTGATAGTGCAGGGCAGCTGCTAGGTTGGAATATAAGTTTGTGGGCTGAGACAATTTGGAGGTAGTCTAGTTGATTAGGGAGTTCAAGCCATTTTAAAGTTTGAAGGGAGGTGCAGTGATGAGAGAGGGAATTTGACTTGGTGGAGAATTTGGAGATTTTATTGTAGTATATTTCCAGTTTGGTGGTTAGGGTGGATGATAGATTTGTAAGTAGAGGAGCACCATATAGAAGGGATGGGAGGAGATAGGTAGTGGCCAAGGTCTGTCTAGTAGAGGGGGAGAGAAATTGATTATTTCTGCATAGTAGGCCAAGTTTTATGTGGGTTTTTTTAATGTTAAGTTGGATGTGGGTATTGAATTTTAAGTGTTCATCAATGCTGACCCCTAGGAGTTTTGCAGAGGGAACGATGTCAATGATGGAGTTGTTAAGGCTTGTAATTTGAAATGAGTTTTTGACAGAGGGGGTGGATTTAGAGTGAGTGAATAGGAGAATCTTAGTTTTGTTAGCATTTAGTGAGAGGTGGTTTTGGTGCATCCATTTTTCAGTGGTTGAGAAGACGGTTTGAGTTAGAGATTTGAGTTCTGTAAGGTTAGGGGCATAGCAGATCAAAGTAGAGTCGTCTGCGTATTGGACAATTTGGGTATTGGGAATAGCTTTGTGGAAGTCATTTACGAAGATGTTGAATAGCAGAGGGCCAAGTATGGACCCTTGGGGAACTCCTGTGGGGGTAGGAAGGAAGCTGGAGGAGGCTTGGCCCCATTTTACAGCTTGGGACCTGTCTGAAAGGTAGCTGGAGAACCAGGTTATAGTTTTTGAGGAGATGTTAAGGTTAGAGAGATGGTTTAGTAGATGGGAGTGGGAGATGGTATCGAAAGCTTTAGATAAGTCTTATAGGACTGATGAAACTAGATTCCCAGAGTCTCGAGCTGAATTGACAGAGTGTAGGAAGGAGATAAGGGCTGTGTTGGTATTATGTCCAGGGCGGAAGCCGTGCTGGGTAGGAGAGAGCAGTTGGTGTTTGGTTAGGAATGGCATGAGTTGCAGGTGAATGCATTTTTCAAGAATTTTCGAGATGGGTGAGAGGATGGCTATGGGGCGGAAGTTGGAGTAATTATAGTTTTTGTCACCTTTATGGAGTGAAAGGATGAAAGCAGAGTGCCATAGTTTGGGTACATAGGATTCGAGTAATGATCTATTTATCAGGATGCTGATGGGGAGAGCAGTACTTTCAGAGGCAATTTTTAAGAAGGAGGAGGGGATATTGTCAGGGGCATTGGTGCAAGGTTTGAGTTTGGACAGGAGTTTTTTTATGAGGTAGGTAGACACAGGTTCAAATTCAAAGAGAGGAGTTGAGAGAGGTGTGTTGGAGGAAACTTGGGCAGAGGGGGGTGGGGGGTTGTTGTTGGGGAAGGTTTTGGTTAGCTCAGCAATAGTAGAGGTGAAAAAGGTATTGAATAGTTTGGCAATGTCTTAGTCAGATTTGCTGGTATCAGGGCAGGGGTTGTTGGTTGTGCCAGGTTTAAGGAGAGAGTTAATGGAGTTCCAGAATTGTTTGGGGTTTTTAGCATGATTTATTTGTAGATGGTTGTAGTATGACTTTTTATCTATTATAACTTATTTTTTGGCTTGGTTTCATAGTTGTTTATATTTAAGTAAGAATACAGGTTGCTTATGATGGAGATAGCTTTTCCAGGATTTATCTCTTTGTTGCATGATTTTCTTTGTTTCTTTAGTTAGCCAGGGGGCAGTCTTGGCTTTAACTCTTTTAGTTCGTATTGGAGCTAGGGAGTTTAGGATAGTAAGGAATTTGGAGTTGAAGAAATCAACGGCTTCATCTAGGGTAGTGTTTTTAGTGGGTTCCAGTTGGTGGCTTTGAGGGAGTCAGAGAAGGTAGGGGGGTTAAAGTTAGATAAATTGCGAGTATGTAGGAGTTTATTGGAGAATGGGGAAGAGGAAGTAGTTCTATGGGTGAAGGCAGGGAGGTGGTCTCCTAGTGGGTCGGGAGTGACACCAGATATGGTAGTTCTGTTAGGGTGTGACACCAGGATCCAGTCTAGGATGGAGCCGGTGAGGTTGGTTTTGTTGGGCCTGGTGGTAGAGTTAATAAGTTGTGTGAACTTGAAGAGATTGATTGTTAAGGTGGGATCATGATTAGAGATTTTTTGCCAGTCAATATTTACATCTCCCACGATATAGGTTTCATAATTAATATTTGAGGAGGTCCAAGAGAGGCTGTCTTACAAGGTACTGGTGTTGTTACCAGGTGGAATGTAAAGGGAGATGATGCAGATACATTTGTGGTCATTTAATTTTAGAATGCCAGTAACTATTTCTGCGTCATTAAAGGAAAGGATAGGATTTGGGAAGGGAGTGATGGATAAGTGATTGGCGTAGATTAGAGCTACACCACCACCTCTTTTAATTAGGCGGTCAGATTGGAGACATTGAAATCCTGGAGGAAGGAATTCAGTGTCAGTTATGTATGGTTTTAACCAAGTTTCAGATATGGCTACTATGTCGGGTGAATTTTGGTTAAACCAGGCATGAAAGTGGGTAATTTTATTAGCTAAGCTTTGGGTGTTAATAGTGAAGAATTTGAGGTATTTACTATTTGCTTTGTTGTTGGAGGTAGGGTTACTTGTTTGAGATATGTTTGGTCCAGGGTTGGGATGAATGTCACCTGCTAAGCAAAGGTAAGAGAGAAGGTGGATAAGTTTGTTAGGAGAGTGTTTGGTTAGGAATGGATGGTAGGGGGTTGGTTTGGGTATTAGGAATTTGGTGGGGATTTGGAATAGTTTTAATGTTGAGAGAAAGGTGGGGTGAAAGGGGGCTAAAGAGGCCGAGATATTGTGGAAATGATTTGTAGGGAAGGGAGGTGGAGGTTGATGTGGAGGGGTGAGGTAAAGGTTAGTATATGAAGTGGTATGGTATAGAGGGAGAAGAAGGAGGGACAGGACTAGTGTAGTGGTGGGGAGTATAGAGGGAAAAGAGAGCATTATAGAGAGTAATTTGATTAGAGGAGCAAGGAAGTTTGTAGGTTAGAGAGATTTGTGTATGAATTGGTGGGTATGGAGGAGATTTGTTAAAAGAAGTTTGGTAGATGGAAGGGGAGGTAATTCTAGGAAAAAGTGGGAGGACTATTCTTGTGGGGTGATTGGGTGATGTAAGGGGGAGGTATGTGATGGAAATAAATGTAGGACTATTGGGGGCGGGTGGGAAATGGGGCAATGAGGGGAGCGGAGTGAGCCAAGAGGGCTAACGGAGCTATAGAGCAACAGGGCAGAGGAGTTCAGCTGAAAAAGTATCAGCCACTGCAGGTGGGAGCAGAGGTAAGTAGGTAGAAAGAACGTTAGACTGGGTGGAAAGTGGAAGAGCTTGAGCAACACTCGAGGAAAATATAGTGTATGGAAAGTGGAGAAAGATTAGGGGAGATTTGGCTTTGAGGGATGTAGAGGCAAAGTTGGAAATAAAAAGAATTTATAGAGTAGGAGCAGGCTGAAAGGTGGAGAGATGGTGCCACCTAGTCGATAAAGGAGAAATGGCAGGCAGAGAAGGATGGGGAGAGAGATAGAGCAAATACTCTAAGGTAAAAGTAAAATAAAGTTTTTAGCAGAGAAAAAAAAAAACAAAAGGGCGGAGCCTTCAAAGGGGTACAGAAAAGGATGGGAGGCCAGGGGTCACTGAGTACCAGTGAGAGGGAGGTTGTTGTGGTCTGCGGTAGGCTGCTGATTCACACACACTGAGGAACTGGTTAACAAATATGGAAGTTCAGATATTTGAGATTGGGTAATAGGCTACATACATTTACTGAAAAAGGTATAGGGATTCCACGCAGAGGTTCTGTTTCAGATGAGCCAGACTAGAGTGTAGGGAGGTCCAGGTAAGCCAACTGAGCCTTTGCTGGAAGTAGTCCGTAATTTCAGGAGGTAGAGCAGGACCTTCACGAGGGAGTACTGTAAGAGAGTGGGGAAAACAAAACAAAAATGAGTAAAAAGGGGGGAGAAGAGGAAAAATAAGCACAAGTGAAAAATAGGGAGGGAAGAGGGGGGATGCACGAATAAAATGTTAGAGCTGGTTTAGAGGGAAATAGTGAAGCTGAAGAGGATATATATGGAAATAAGGTATGTTAGAGAAAGGAAGGTAAAGATGGAGAGAACAGCTGTTGAGGGAGAAAGCAAGAGAAGGCAGGGAGAAAAAAGCAGCAGAGAAAACAAACCTAGTTTATGGCACTATCAACCAATGCAATTCAGAGTCAGGCAGTTATGCAATTCAGCAGACAAATGCAGTAGAAGAATACAGTATCAAGTTCAGGCAAGCAGATACATTTGTAACAAAAACATAGAAAAACATTGTACTTCTACAGATAATACAATAGAAATGGCTAGGCACTCTACGTATGAATTTCAAACAATGTACAGTAAACTCTCAGTTAACCAGCACTGAGGATTGGTAGATGCCAGATAAGTGTAGTTTCTGGTTACTTGAGAGCTACTATTAAAATTAGGACTTTCTAATACTGTGCCCTACACTACTTGTTTGGTTTGACTTGTTCTCAGGTTGGGGAGAAAGAGAATTTATTCCCATCTTCCTTTTTAAAACTCTTACAAAGTAAGGTTTGTTTCTGTGGGGAGAAAACAGAAAGTGCAACACATAGAAATTGTACTGTTTCTGTTTCTTCAATATTTTTTTGCTGGTTGCTTGAGAGTGCGGGTTGCTTGTGTTTAAAATTGTGGCAGCCTGTGTGGCAGCGGCTGCTTTGGATCCATATAGAAAAGTGCACTATTTGTCTTGTTTTTCATCAGAAACAACAGAAAAACAGATTTAAGGGTAAGAAATAAAGGTATGATTAACTACAATGCTGAGAATCTTCTGAAAATCAAATTTCGTATCTCACTTTTCTGCATACTTGATGAACTGCTAGCAGAGAGGCCTGTAAATGCAAACATGCTCCAGGAACTCCTTCAGCTTGCAATCCTACTGGTACATGGAAAAAAACTGCAGAAACATGTCAAACCTGTCTAACCAGTTGATAGTCAGACATGGAAAGCATATTAAAAGGAAAAGATGTGAAAGATCAAGAAAGAGGCTCTAGAGCAGGAATTAAGGCCAGGCTGAAAATAGATCCACACAGGCCTGCACCTCCCTCCATGGTGCTGGCAAGTATATGCTCACTAGAGAGCAAGATGGATGACTTAAGGATGGATCTTCCCATACAATCTGAGGTGAGAAATAGTTGTTTTGTTCACTGAAACTTGGCTGAATTACAGTATAAATGATAGTACAATATATGTGGAGGGGATGTCATTATTTTGTGCTGACAGAAATCAGTCTCTCTCTGGTAAATCTTGTGGAGGAGGTGTTTGCGTGTATATCAACAACAACTGGTGTACAAACTGTGAAATAATTGCTTTTCACTGCTCAGAAAACTTTGAGTTCATGTCAGTAAAATGCAGACCCTTCTACTTTCCTAGGGAGTTCAATGGAGTGAGCAATAACAGCTGTTTACATCCCCCCTAGTGCTAATACCAACATGGCATTGAACATTCTGCATATGTCAATAAATGACCTCCAGACTAAGAACCCTCAGTTTGCCCATATAATTGCAGGTGATTTCAATCAAATTGACTTGAAATCCATATTACCCCATTATCATCAACATGTGAACTTTCCAACAAGAGGGGTGAACACACTGGATAAGGTGTACACAAATGTAAAACTGGCCTACAAAGCAGTACCTTATCCACATCTGGAAAACTCAGACCGTCTAGCCATCAAGCTGGTTCTTGCATACACACCACTGCTGAGAAGGGGTAAATCTACAACCAAACAAGTAAGGATATGGTCTGAGGGAGCAGTCTCGGCATTATAGGACTGCTTTGAATGTACAAACTAGTCAGTGTTTAGAGAGGCAGCTGTAAAAATAAAAAAACACAATATTGACCTGGAGTATATGGAGTCTGTAATGGCCTATATTTCAAAACATGTTGATGATGTAACAGTTATAAGCATGCTAATCAGAAACCCTGACAATCTGGTGAATTATATGAGTTCCCAAAGGCACGAAATGCTGCATTTAAATTAAAAGACAAGGATGCCCTGAGAGAGGCCAGAGCAAATCTAAGTGGAGCTATAAAGGAGGCTAAGAGGACATTCAGGCATAAAATTCAGGAACATTTCTCTGATCAAATGGACTCCAGATTTCTCTGGCAAGGCATACAAGCCATAACTGTCTACAGGCCTGCATCTTCCCCGTGTGATGACAACACAATATCTGAACAAACTAAACATGTACTTCAGTATATTTGATATGGACAACAGCACTGTGCCAAATAAGCTCCCTGTCGAACAGGGTGAGGAGGTGCTATGTCTAAGGACATCTGATGTTCTGAAAACCCTGAGGCGAGTAAGCCCAAGAAAAGCAGCTGGTCCTGATAATATTATGGGAAGAATTCTAAGGGACTGTGCTGCCCAACTGTCCACTGTACTAACAAATATATTCAACACATACCTGCAACTAGACATTGTACCTAGTTCCTTCACGAATATAACAATCATTCCCTTACCCAAGAAATTCCAACCGACAATCCTAAATGATTACCGGCCAGTTGATCTTATATCAACAGAAATGAAGTGCTTTGAGCGATTGATCAAGAACTATATCTCTTCAAGCCTACCTGCAACACTGGATACATTACAGTTTGCTTCTAGATCTAACCACTGCATGGCTGAAGCAATAGCTATAGCACTTCATGAATCCTTGGGACATCTAGAGAGCAAGAATTGCTATTTCAGAATGTTGTTTGTAAATTTTAGTTCCGCCTTTAACACTGTCATCCCCCAGAATCTGATATCAAAGCTGATCCAGCTGGGCATCAACACCCCCTATGTAACTGGATACTGGACTTTGTCATCAACAGACCCCCAAAAGTGTGTGTGGGAAATAACAGTTCATTCAGTATTACACTGACCATGGGTGTCCCTCAGGGCTGCGTCCTGAGCCCTCTGCTGTTTACCTTGTTGACACACGACTGCATGGCCAAGTATGAATCCAGCAAAATCATCAAGTTTGCAGATGATTCCACTGTCATAGGTCTTGTCAGAAATGGTGAGGAAAGAGCAAACAGGGATGAAGTGGAACATCTGATAGACTGGTGCAACAGCAACTATCTTGCCTTAAACGTAAGCAAGACCAAAACATGAATAGTGAACTTAGAATTAATGGAGGACTCAGGAGATTCATCAACCTCTGGAAATTAAGGGGGTGGCAGTGGAAAGAGTCAAAAGAATTAAGTTCCTGGGAGTGCACATCTCAGATGACCTATGCTGGTTGATGCATATTAGCCACACAGTGAGGAAGGCACAACAACATCTGCACTTCCTATGGAAACTGAGGAAGGCAAACCTGTCTCAATCCATCCTCAAAGCTTTCTACAGGGGGACCATTGAGAGGATCCTCTCAAATAACACCATAGTTTGGTATGGTAACTGCAAAGCATCTGACTGTAAAGCTCTCCTGAGGGTAGTGAGGACAGCAGAAAAAGTTATTGGTCCCTCTCTCCCATCCATGAATGATCTGCACTAGACTTGGTGTGTGGGAAGGGCTAGGAAGATAATCGATGATCCCACTCACCCTGTCCATGGCATGTACTTCTGCCTTTCCTTGGGCAGGTGGTATCGTAGGTTACACTGCAAAACATCTAGACTGAACAGGAGCTTCTTCTGTCTATCCACAAGGCTGCTGAACTTGAATGCCAGGCATGACAGCAAATAATCAGATTAATATGCCACTTGCTGTGAAGTGTCATCTATAGTAATCACTCTGGCAAATCACTTTAATAACTGGTACAGTAAGCTTGATTTCTTATGGTATTACTTCCTGAATGTGCAACAGTCAGGAGTGATTCAACACTACATACATGTGCAATATGAACATCAGACTATATCATACTACAACTGATGAAGTGCAATATTCTAAACAATCACAATGTGAAGTCATAGCCTTTGCCATAACTACTGTTGTGGGCGGCACAGTGGTGCAGCGGTTAACGTTGTCGCCTCACAGCAAGAGGTTCTTCGGTTCGATTCTTGGCTGGGGTGCCTTCTGTGTGGAGTTTGCATGTTCTCCCTGTGTTCGCGTGGGTTTCCTCCGGGTACTCCGGTTTCCTCCCACATTCCAAAGACATGCATCTGGAGAATTTCTCCCCGGGCCTCCGCTGAAACAGGCTCTGTGGAACCTAGTCGGACTTTCCCGGTCAACAAATGTTAAATAAAATAAATAAATAAAATAAATACTAGTATAATTGTGAAAATATGTAAAGGCTGCCAGCCTAGCTAGATAGGATTTTGTAGATAATTCTGTCATTTGTAAATATTAATGTAAGCCACATGCTTGTTCTCTTTGTTAAATGTTGAACTTCAAAAATGTAACCACATTGCACTCTGCTGGAGGAAAGCTGATAAGTCAAGCATTGTATAATTGTTTGATCTCAAAACCCGGAGCCGAGATGTCAGGATGAAGGAAGTCTTGCTATTGTTTAGACACCAGAGTTAAATGCTAGAATTTGCATGTATGATGTCTTCTATTGCAGTAGCTTCCTGACCAGGTGCAAGATCAAAAGGGCTGCTAAACACCAAGTTTCTCTTAGCCTGGGAACCAGAGAAAAAATGATGTAATCTGAAATGAGCCAGTAGTACTGTGTTATCAATTTAAGGACAGAGAGACTCCAAGCATTTTGCATTTGTCTTGAGAACATCCAACTCACCAGCACTCTGCCTGTGTCTGTATGTAAGTAGGATCTTAGACTTTACTGTCTATCTTAGAAATATCTAGGAAATAGGAAGATTAAAATAGTTGTTTTCTGAAACATTTCTCTGTGATCTCTGAACTCTTGACTAGCACTGTGTAGTAAAAAGTATTGTCTTGTGTTCTTATTTATTATTAAACATTTTTAAACCTTTCAACTGTGGCTGTTTTATGTAGAGATAATTTAAGCTCTAGAGTACATTGCATATATGTAGAGATACTGTACTAAGCCACTCCAATAAGCCTTGCTGATCAGTTACACTTACCATTTATTTACCAATTTATTTACCAATAGCTTTGTTTGTATGCTTGTTGTTTGTTTGCTTGTTATTTCCCTGAAATGCTAATTCCACCTAAAACGTGGCTTTTCAGCGCTTCTGTGGATCCCTAGTGATATCTGCATTGTTTACTGTACTTATTTCCTTGTTTCACTTGAAAGAGAGCTACTGTTTGTCGTTTTTGCATTTAAGTTACCTGTAACACATTGCATTTAAGTTACCTGGCACTTGCTCACTAAAGCAATTATATAAGTCAGCACTAAAAAATTAAAAGCACTACACCCTCACAAACTCCCCTTGAGTACCTTGTTCCCCATTGGCCCTTTTTTTCAATTATAAAAGAATTCCCAATACTATTCTAGAATGTCCAAAGGTCAGTTGTCAATCTCCTCTCCGGTCCAGCTGGTGAATCTGGGAATCTTGAGGCAATGTTACAACTGCCTCATGTACACAGACAACCCTCTCCTCCTCCCAACAAATTCCAACACATGTGAGAGATGCAACCATATAGCCAAACTGGAGGCTAAGCTCTCTCAACTCAGTACTGGCGTAACCAGTCAGGAGGAGAAGGAAACCACACTCACTACAATTCCAGTCTCACATAGACCTACCACGACAGCAAATCAAACACATAAACACACAAAAACATACTCGGAGGTTCTAAATAAAAATCTGCCTAAGCAACAGAGACCTCCAAAGCAGACACCCAAGCAACTGCTACCCCAAAACAAAACACGTGCAACACATAGCTCACAAAGCCAGTGTGCCGAACAGTCACAGCCCTTAAGGCTAAACAACACACCTGATACACTTGTAATAGGTGACTCTATCGTCAGTCTCACTGACGTCCCGCTCACCAGGCTGAAAAAGGAGAAGGTCACGGTGAGCTGCTTAATGGGTGCTAGGATACGCCACATAACACAAGCACTCAGGTCACTCCAAGGCAAGTACAAATATGACTCGGTCATTGTCCATGCTGGTGTGAATGACCTGAGACGTACCTCCCTGGACTACATGAAAAGAGACATAGAGGAGCTCTCTGAGCATGTAGCCCAGGCCGGTATGACCCTGACCTTGAGTAGCATCTTACCCTCACCAAGAATGATGCCACAATATGAAGACAAGATGAACAATTTTGACAATTGGCTTAAGTATTGGTGTCATTCAAAGGGGATCCAATGCCTGTCAGCCTGGGATGACATGCTCGACAAGCCACGATGCTTCGCTAGGGATGGCTTGCACCTGTCACCCCTGGGCTTTCAGATATTGGCAAAGGCTCTTGCTTCCCCCATAGTGCCTTTTTTAGGCAAGGCTCAGAAGACAAACCCACCTCCATAGGTATCACAAGGGATAAGAAACTAAGAGTAATGCTACTCAATGCCAGAAGTCTAAACCTCAAGATGCACACACTCAAAACTCTCCTTAGCATGGAGAACATTGATATCTGTGCAGTAACAGAAACCTGGTTCAAGGCTCTCGAGAGCACCCCAGCAGTACCAGGTTATACCTCGTACCATGCTTTTCGGCCCCAAAACTTGGACCGAACCACAAAAGGAGGGAGAGTATCAATATTCGTCAAAGATACCCACACATCCAGGTTGGTGGCACAACACGAAGCATCAGAGACTATCCATGTGCAACTAACAGTGGGTAAAACTGCCTTCCAGTTTATAGCCTGCTACAGACCACCCTCCCAAACCCAGGAACCCCACTCGGCCTTCCTGAGAACACTGGAAAATATGAAGGTCTTTCCAAACACCATTATATTGGGTGACTTCAACTACCCAAACATAGACTGGGAGCATTACTCTAGCTCCAACACCCTAGCCCAAGGGTTCCTAGAATTTATAAACTCAAATGCTATGGAACAACTTGTTACCACTCCCGCAAGTGGGGAAAACATACTGGACCTGATCATCACCAACATGGGGACTCTATGCTCCAGACCAGAAGTGTATCCTTCACTGGTAAGATCAGACCATAAACTAATCTCATTGGATATTCACATCCCGACCCCACCCCCTGCCCAGAAAACCACAGTGAAAAACTTCTCTAAAGCAAATTTCACACTCCTCAAAACTGAGGTGGAATCCTTCAAAGTCCCCGAGCCTGTGGAAAATACGGCCCAGACCGCAGAATCCTTTATAAACGCATTCTATGAACCACCTTCAGGAATGCATGGATCATGCAATCCCAAATAAAACCAAGACCCAATCCTCCAAAGGCAGACATCCTGTCTGGTGGACCCCAGCCATAAACAAACTATACAATAGAAGGAGGAAGCTACTACATGACAGAGCAAAATCCCAAAAAGGGAAGGCATCCCTGATCAGTATTAGCAAAAAACTATGGGCACTCATAAAATCATCTAAGGTCAGCTTCGAGAGAAAAATTGCACAGGACACTAAGGGTAATCACAAGGCTTTCTTTAGTTATGTTAGGAACCTGGGTGGGAATTCCCAGATATACTCAGAATTACTCCAAAATGACAAAAAATACATTGAACCCACGCTCGAGAGACTTGAACCTCAGCACTGAAATAAATAGGACATGCTGGAGGGACAGATTCATAACCCAGAGGCTCCCTTCACTCTGGAATAAAATCCCAGTTCAGGTTAGGCAGAGTCCCTCATTGACTCTCTTCAAGAGGAATCTTGATGAGTGGATGGGAGATCGTAGGTTTACCCCGGGTATCACTTCTGCGTCACTGTTAGACAGAGGCACAGTATACTAACCTCGAAAAAGGGCATAGCAAAATTAATTTAAAATGGGTAGCGAAAGCCAAACACACTCTGGCTAGGCTTATAAATGCCCTAGGGCAGATAGCCTAGTATGAACCTATGAACCTATGAACCCTCAGTTACACAGCTGTCTGGCCTTGACCATCAACCCTCAGTTACACAGCTGTCTGGCCTTGACCATCAACCCTCAGTTACACAGCTGTCTGGCCTTGACCATCAACCCTCAGTTACACAGCTGTCTGGCCTTGACCATCAACCCTCAGTTACCCAGCTGTCTGGCCTTGACCATCAACCCTCATTTACACAGCTGTCTGGCCTTGACCATCAACCCTCAGTTACACAGCTGTCTGGCCTTGACCATCAACCCTCAGTTACACAGCTGTCTGGCCTTGACCATCAACCCTCAGTTACACAGCTGTCTGGCCTTGACCATCAACCCTCAGTTACACAGCTGTCTGGCCTTGACCATCAACCCTCAGTTACACAGCTGTCTGGCCTTGACCATCAACCCTCAGTTACACAGCTGTCTGGCCTTGACCATCACACTACCGGTGGCTGAATGCAATAATGAGGACAGTAATGGAGGTCACAGATCTCTGACTGGGTGTGCCACTTGGCAGTGTGTCTGGCTTTGCTTTTCATTGTGTGTCACTTCCCTCCACAGGTTGTAGCCCAGCCCATTCCATCACCAGTTGTCCTTCCTCTGTTTCTCTCCTTTGTGTTCCTCTTATTTTAGTCTTTCTCATTTCCATTTGCTCATCTGCCCCTCCTGCCATCTCTTTACCATCTTTTCTGCCCACAACTTTTTCTTACCACCATCCCTCATATCCTTCCAAAAAAAATGAAGAATGGTCATGTGTCTCAGAAAAACATATACCCTTGCTTCCCTAATGCACTATTAATCAGCACCTGGCAACACTTCATTACTTGGGCTGCACTATTTTCCATTATCCAGTTGCGTAGCATTTTCTGAATCCAGCCTTGTATGTGACATAGCAGAGAGATGAAATAATATATTTTTCTTAATATAGCACATTTTAAGTAGAGGGAATGTAGCCAGTAGTTTAATCTATCATAAGGGGAGAATAGTAACTCTGCAGACATAAATGAGTAGTATCAGTGGCTCAGCAGTTAGCACAACTCACCTTTTGGTGCTAGAAGACCTGAAGGCTGTGGGTTCTATTCCCACTTCAGGTGACTGGATTTCTGACACTGCCATGCATTGTTGATGGGTGCTGCAGGCCTGAGTATGTCATCCTTCAGATGTGAATCTAGACCAAGGTCCCACCTGTCTGAGTTGGTGGTAGGTCAGGTGGATACAGAAGATCCCACAGTACCTATTAAAAAAACAGGGGAGTTCCCCAGTGCTGGCCAAATTTCCCTTAACTCCCCTGAAAAGAGGCTACTAGCCTTGTGAAACTAATCCAGTCAACTAAGGATAAATAAATAGTTATATAGAACAAAATATGGTAAAGTGTAAAGTCAATATTCTTCTTGCAACTGTAAGCAAATACAAACACAAAGGTATGTAGACCAAGTGTTAATGCATAATTCTCAGAAAAGAGGGCACATTTTGTTCATTGAAGGTTCTTAAGAATTCAGATGAGAAGTAGTTTGTAATCATGATCCCAGCATCCCCTAGTAAAGCAGGACAGTAACACAAACAATAAAGGCAGTGGAACAGTTTTAATATAACACATTGTATGGATTAGTTTTACAGTAATAACATTTAATGAAATATGCACAGCATTGTGAATATCTGCTGACCCACTGTTCTTCATTTGTAGTTGGTAAAGTTATGTACTGTCTATGCAGATACATCAACACAAAGGAGCATGGTGTGGAATGTATTGTATAGCAGAAAACACTAAGCAATCCAAAACAAATTGTAAATCACAGAACTCTCAAAAATTGAACACATAGTCAAATGACCTAATGAAATGAAACAGTTATTATGTCAAATAGTTTAATGAAAAAGACAATTGAAACATGTTGTCAGCCCTTCCAAATAAAGTGTCAGATGACATGTAAACTACCAGTTAATATTAATCAGCGGTGGTGTTATAATAAACTACTCGCCTATTAACTAAATAACACAAATATTACTAATAAGTTGATAGTATTTCAGCTGGTGCTATTTTTATGACTTTAAGGCTTGATACAACAGTGTAAATACGTTTCATGAGATAACATATAGTCTTATTAAACAGATTTTTTAATTGCTGTTCCTTATTTTCTGGCCATTTGTTATTAGTACATCTTAACTTGTTTATGCTGGTTTTAGAATAAAATTTTGTTTGAGCAGGCAAACTTGATCTGAAGTAGTTTGGGTGAACATAGGGGATTATAGGTATGGAGGAGTCAGAGTCTCGGATTTGAAGCTTTTAAAAGGTGCCAAGGTCAGACCAGATAAGCCAAAGGCTGAACCAGATGAAAACAAGACAACATGGAGCCATAGTTATGCTAAGTACATAACTTTCATGTATCTCCATAAACAATGTTGCTTGAATTTATGTATATATGTATAAATATTCCATTTTACTTGCTTGTAATCCAAGTCTTTTTTGTTACTTGATGCATGTACAGGTTTTCTCTTATGGCCTCTTTTAAAAAGTGGTTTTGCATAGTCAAATCAGATTTTATGGGTTAAGGCAATACAAAAATCACAGTGCTTTGGATTTATTGATGATTTGTCTGCATTGGAAGCACGTCCTGGTTACATTTCTAAACAATGATAAATCAAGCTACTGAGTAGGTATTCTACACCAGAAAAGTTATTTTCTGGTTTGTTGCAGTTAACATTTCTATTGTGTTATCTGTAAATAAATGTTGCTGTTCTTTAGATAAATCATCTTTGTTAAATCTGGTGATGTATGTCTCTGCAGTATAAACACAGCTTCAGTGGGAGTGTGTCCTGTGTTTTACAGGCCTGTGTGCCTACTTTGAACTGGTTTGTTAATGATTTGCTTACTGATTGTTCTTGTTTCCTTAAAGGAAAGCCATACCCATAGACTGAAAAATACATTTTATCATCTCTTGATGTTTAACACCACTTTGGGACTATATATACTTTTTATAATTTTACATGTAATGCCAGAGTCTGCCACATGTGGTCCAGCATCTTGATGTGATTTTGATTTTTAAGTCTACCTCTAGGTATCCCATAATGCAGTGCTTGGCTTTAAAATATTACATCATAGCCCCTTATTTCATCTCACTACATTGACTTCACATGTATTTTGACACATACCCAGTACATATCTTGGGTCCACTGAATACCTTCCATTTTACCTAAAAAATCATTTTTTAATGTGTGAAGGTAATTGAGACACTTTAGGTAGGAAATATGAATGTAAAAAGAGATCAATCTTATGAAGAAAATAATTTCTAGCCAAAACTATATAGGATAGCCAGGGGGATCAAACTGGGTCTTTATGCACTTTGGTAGTATAAATATGCCATGGTGCATACCTCACAATTGAACTTTTTTCTCTACATTCATCCTAGAGAAATAACCCAGCCTTAAACCCTTATCCAGTAAACCAACATCATTTTTAAGGCTTGAGTGTAAACATAATATCTACTTTTTGGTATACGTTTTCATCTAATAAATGTTTGTAACACATATCTAGGTATTGTGTATAGTGCATCAAAACTAACTTATTCCCTTTATCTGCAGGCTTGAACAATAACTCCCTTTGTTTACCTAAAGCCTGCAGTACCTTCCATTCCATTTTTGTTAAATTAAAATGTGTATCCTTCATTTGTACCCTTCTACTGCAAAGTTTAACATTGTGGAAAAATGTGGTACCCCTTCATATTGAAACAGGGGTACAAAGGTACTTTTACATTCAGTATGACTCTTGTCCAACAGACTATAATCGAGTTCCATATCAGAACAACAACAATAAAAATTAGCATCCTCACTATCAATCTCATTGTTAGAATTCTCACTATCATTAAATTCCAAACTTTTATAAATCAGAACATTTAAAAAATCTATTAAATGCAATTTTCTCACCAATTAAAAAATCAAAAAATGAATTATTGTATAAAGAATGTGTATATATATTGAAATGTAATACTTTGTTTCCTAATGGGTTAAATCTTGAATGTAACTGGAAGTTTTTCATTTAATTATATGTAATTAATTATGTGTTAATTACTTGGGGGAGAGTATTTAAAGCAGGTGTTTTTTTTAATGTTTTACTCTTTGAAAGCTTTTTAGCCAAGAGAATAAACAGTTTCTTCTGGATTCCTGGCTTCATTTTTTTTTCTGAGAACACCTTACAACTTGCTAGTATTATGTATGGCTTGGTCCATAATATCCCAGGTTGTGAGGTATGTACGTGGAACATCATATATACAATATAAGCAACATTGGATGATTGCTGGATGTATTATGATCTGTACTATAATGAGTGTGTGTGTGTGTGTGTGTGTGTGTGTGTGTGTGTGTGTGTGTGTGTGTGTGCGTGTGTGTGTGCGTGTGTGCGTGTGTGTGTGTGTGTGTGTGTGTGTGTGTGTGTGTGTGTGTGTGTGTGTGTGTGTAAGGAACCGGGTAGTATTTCGAATAATAAATGGCATAGCAGTCGGTGGATTCATGAGTGCAATCTAACATGTCTAGAAGTATGTAGTAGTAGTCTGTTTAGTTATATTATCTGGGAAGTTACTAATGTTCTTCTTTTTTTCTCTCACTCCAACCCCTTCTCTTCTTTAATTTATTTATTCAATATATGTATTATTATCATTTCATATTATCATATTTATTTATTTATTACATCTTATGTTGGCCATATTAATATTGCTTTGTTGTTTAAAAAAACTTTAATTTACATTATTTTTTGTTGTGTTCCTCTTTATATTATTTCAGTTTGTTTCCATCATGCATTACTGTTTTCTCTTATGTTATTAATTACATTTGTTTGGGTTATGTTTACTTTTCCTTTATGTTTATATTTTATTTACCACAGCGTGACAAGGTAGGCCAGTTCCAGGTGATCCACTTACCTTGACTCCCTTGCTGAGGCACCAGGACACAGCACATTTGGGCCGCAGTCTGGTGGAACCCTCTCTGCTTCCCCTGCACTACCTTCTCCATCAGGTAGTTCCACTCCACAGGCTGAGGCTGTGTCCCCCTCTGGGAGTGGAGGTGGAGGGGATGCTTTTGTCACCCAAGAGCAACTAATAGGCATGGTGCATAGATTTGTGCACCAAACTGTTGGTGCAGACCTACACTGGATGGAGAGGATGCTGTCCATCCTGGTGGAGCAGTCTGCCTCAGATGCTGGCATTGACCACTGCCTTCACAGAAAGAGTGAAGGTGCAATGCTGAAGTCCCATGGGTGAGGACTTGAGTCACAGGGATCCCACAACACCCTTCCTAACCAAGGTGTTCACCCCCCTCTTGTGTCCCACACCAGCTCTGTCTGCAAATGCTTCCTTACCTTCCCAACTTACCTTCCCCACATATACCTATGTCGCTTCCCCAACATTCCACTCTCACCTTAAAGAAAATGGGCACCTTTCCCACAAAAAATATTGTCCCATACATAGCTCTCCATTTCGTACATGCGTCCACTGGACACACTTAATTTGGTCTAATTGGCTTGACAATATGCTTATGTTGTCATCACCCCCTCCTTCTGTGGGTGACAGTCCAAATTCAGCTAAAAATATTTTCAAGTGCACTGTTGTTGCTGTTGAAAAAATGGATCACTATGGTTCTTTCCTACACCCTTCCTGTCTTTCACTATGTTTTTCTCCTGCTTGCACCCCAGTACACCACAGTCCTATCCCTCCAATTTTCTTTTCTTTAAAGATTTTTTGCATGATGTTGTATTATGTGCACCACCACTAAGCTAGGCTAAATGGCAGTGTATTACTACACGTATTTGAAAGCATAATAATCACATTCAAAAAGTACAAACATGCCCTATTTTAAACCTAGTACCATTTCACTTGAACAACAGTGCATCAACCCACCAAACCACACAGCCAATTAATTAGCACAGGTATTTTAAGAAAAACATAGTAACTGTCATTTTCTCATCATTAAGCGTGTTTACGTGATGCTGCGCATTGCAAATCTGCTAAAAGATTAATGGAAAAATATGAATTTAGCTGGGACTCTGGTAGAGAAGTACATCAATATAAAGCCATACACATAATGATAGATCTAAGTGAGGTTATGTAACAGAAGGTATCTGTGCAATTATATCTACAACATGTAAAATACACCTGCTATAGCAGTGACTCTTAAATGCTTTGAAAAGGTTAATTTTTAGTCCACATTGTCCTGAGTTTAAATACTGCGGTGGTGGTGCTGCGGTAGCGTTGTCGCCTCACAGTTAGACGTTGCCCGTTCGATCCTCAGTTAGAGCGTCTTCTGTGTGACGACATGCGTGAATGGGCATTCCTTCATTGAAGGTTGTGCGTTAGGCCCGGCAAGCCAGCACATAAAACTCTACTACCAATCATTAGCAAACCGGAGTTCTGCTGTGGTGACCCCTAACCAGGAAAAAGCTGAAAGACACAAATTGTCCTGAGTTTAAATACAGCTGTGTCTAGCATTTAAAATGCATGCATGTGTAAATCACCAGTATAAACTGTGATATGTATGACTGTCTCATCACCTATTTATCCACCCAAACCAGTCCAGATGGAATTTCTGCTTCTAAGTAATGGAAATGAGAGGCCTACATATAGGACCCCGTTGTAACTATTCCTATTATAACCCTAGAAAGTACACAGATCGTCAGCTTAAGCATTTGCATGAATTCTCAGAGGATTTTGAAGTATGTAATTCAAATGTGGCTCAGTAATATCAGACTGCAGCCCACAATGATTTGCTAGTGATATTACAGACAACCACAGCTGCACAAGTAACATACATATATGGAGATCGTGCTAGCAACAAGGGTTGCCAACACGCACATTCCAGATGACTACCATGACATAACACATGACTTGGCAGTTGTCCAACTGGTTGACATAATGGTTAATGTACCCCCTACCTTTTTGTAGGACACACCAAGAATGCTATGTTTTACTCTGTTGATACTTTTGTCTAAAATACTTGCCTTAGACACATACCCTAATTTCCAGTTAGATGAGATCCCTCATTCTGGCTCTGGCTGTTCACCAAGGCTGCCACAGGTCCCACAGTTACTCTTAAGTGTTGTTGTTCTGAACATTTTTCAGCCTGTCTGTCTATGACTATCGCTTACAGCAGCAGCATCAGTGTCAGCCTGAAGCGCACACACCTCTGTATATAAAAAGTAGCTGCTACAAACATTTTCTCTGTGCTGATGTAGTTACTACTTTACCCCAGTAATTTCCACCCCAACATTTGAGAAAGGGGATGGAATCTACATTGAGGCCTTATAGCTTGTTGAGTAGTCACATGGGATTTGGCTGATTATAGTGCAAATCAGCTGTGTAGGCTGCATGTAGCATTTCTGAAGCACAGATTGGTTCACAGGCCATTACCTGCAAATGAGAACCATCTTAAAAGGCAAACTAGTTAATCTGCATGGCTAACCTATTGACACAGTACTTCTATAGCTATATCTTCCAACAGAGAAGTATTGTACTCCATCAGGTATGTAACCATTTTGTTTCTAACATGATGCATACGTTTGAATATACTTAGGGGGAATGGGGATTACATCAGTAAGCCTTTGTTAGAACTGTACTTATGACAGGCCAGTGATCTCCAGCTGTGTTGCACCTATAGAGGATGTAGAGTACAGCAAGGGTATAATATAGCAATAACCCACGCCTGGGTGTGGGTAATGCTGGATTTACCCACGGTTGGTGTGGTTTGGTCATGAGGGCGAAGCCTGAGTGGCCAAACAAAGCCAACCGTGGGTAATTCAGCATTACCCACACCCAGGCATGTTATTGTTATTATATGACATTATTTAAGAAAAAAAATAATTACTTTTCTTAAATAATGGCATTGTATAATGCCTCCTTGCTGCCCTTCTGCAGCTGTCTGGTATTCTCGCGGAGGTTCTGATGTACTGCGCATGCGTATGCCTATACAGTACATCAGAACTGTGGGCAAAAGCAATAGAGAAAGCAAGATCTCCGTTGCTTTTTACAAACTGTTTTCGCTATGTTAAATGGGTTTAACATAGCGAGACAGCTTTAAAAAAAGAAACGGAGAATCTCCGTTGCTTTTTTTAAAGCTGTCTCGGTATGTTAAACCCATTTAACATAGCGAGACAGTTTTGAAAAAAGCAACAGAGAAAGCAAGATCTCAGTTGCTTTTTACAAACTGTCTCGTTATGTTAAATGAGTTTAACATAGCGAGACAGCTTTTTTTAAAGCTGTCTTGCTATGTTAAACTCGTTTAACATAGCGAAACAGTGTGAAAAAAGAGTTATAGTAATGGAAAAAGTCCAGGCGACTGGTCCTTTTTCCATTACTATATCTGATTTACAACGTGCACGTTGACCAATCAGAGTGCACGTTTTTGAATATTAATGGGGGGCAGTTGTATAATGCTCTGTATTAATAGGTACACACTTCTGGATGCTTCCTTTGATAGCAGTTGTAATAGTACACTGCTATTTTGTTGGCACTGTTGTTTATGCATATTATATGGTGAGAAATTCCTGCTATGGGGCACACTACAATGGAATGCTGTGCTGGGTGTGTGATCATACACGAGTATCTTTCGTGGCACAAACAGGAATAGGTCAGTACTGCTGCTATCCTTGTTGCATTCTCACCCTTTGTATGTTTGGCATACTGTTGAATATGAGATGTGTACTCAAGCAGTGACTACTGATAGACGTCCTTTATTGCTGCATCTCTATATACTGTCCTCCCACATATGTGATTCTGATGTGTGTTCTCATTTTTTTTTTTTTTGTATTTCAGGAAATATCATGCATGCATGATGCAGGGCACCATTTACTGAGACCGAAAAATGACCTTATCATTGAGGCTTTGTGCCAACATTACCAAGTTCTGCTGTCCAGAGGGAGGGCAAATAGGCCAGAGCGTGCAGCCCTGTGGGAAGAACTGTTGCATTACATCAATGCCGTGGGTCACAAAAATCATACCTATGAGCAGGTGCAACACCGTGCCACAGATATGATAAACTCTGCACACAGATGTGCAGCTGACATGGCCAGGGATCATCAGGTCACTGGTGGGTGGCAGGCCTGCAGCAGAACAACCTCTCTCAGCCACAGAAGAATTCCTGGCAAACCTTGCAACACAGGACAGCTCCCAGGCATCCATCAGCCAATATGTTGTGGACATGTGTGCCATCCATTCCTCTCAAGAGGACCATCCAGGTATGCTTAATTAAATCAGCATTGGAATACTGTAGCATTCAGTGTGTCAATGTGTATATGGTTTTACACGGCTGTCAGGTGTTTTATGGGGGGAAGGAGGTTAGCTACAGTTTTAAACTCATATAGAGATTGTGACCCACATACCGGTTAACATAGCAGCTACTGTAAATGTTCATAGGTTCATAGGTGGGTACTAGGCTATCAGCCCTGGGGCCTATATAAGCCTAGTCAAAAATGTTCCCTCGCTTTCATCACCAAAGAAAATTATTTTCCTGTGCCCCTGTCAAGCAGTGCCACAGAAGTGATCCCCTGGGATGAATTTTCTATTTCCCATCCAGTCATCAAGATTCTTCTTAAAGAGGGCCAATGATGAGCTTTTTGAGATATTTGGACATATTACCCCTGTTATACTGTAACATGCAGTGCTATTGACATTACTTTTCCCTCAAAGTTTTTCAAGATCATCAGGAATCAGAAGAGGTCATGTTCCTGCTGCTGGTAAAGCACAAAAATGTTTTGTCAGAGATGTACATATAATTCAATGTATTCACTAATGTGTCATCCCAGGCCTGCTGGCTGCATTCATGTACTGTCTGCATGACTGCCAAAAGGACAGATATTTTCTGAATGTCCACAGTGTAGAGTCATACCTCTGCCTTGTAGGTGTGACCATAGTGATTGACTTGACAGTATTCTCAAGACATTACAGATTGCCATAACTGTCAACTGTGCAGATTTTTGCAGAATGTCATCAGTGTACATAATGTATGTTTTATCATGTGCTTCTTGTTTAATGAATAATTATTTCCAAATAATTACAGATTGGGATTAGAAAATAATGTCCTCCTGTCCTATGTGAGGTTGGGAATTATACATGTCTATGATAGTGACATCAGTGTATACAGCTTAACATATATTGCAACATAGTACTACAGAGCATAGTAATGCGGCTATTAATGTGATGCTTTTTCCTTTTTATCACAGGTGACTGGGGAGGTTGGTCTTTGTCCCCTTCAAAACCTGATGTCAGTGTCTCTCCAGACTCTGATGATGATGGTGGCCAAACTGAGGCACAGCTGGGAGCTGCAGAGGCTGAATCAGACACAGAGGTTAACATCCTTCATCCACCCTCATTATCACTGTACACAGCCAGTATGCCTATGCATACCCAGTCCCCTGGGGCCACAGATATTGGGCAGTTGGAGGGAGGGGACATTGAACAGGGAAGTGTGGCTACTGTGGCTTCAGTGACTGTCAACACTGACCATACCCCAAACAGTTGGCAAGGTTCTACACAGATGGATTGATAGGGGTGCTCGTAGGAGGCCTGCTGTCCCTCCACCACCTGTTGCAGGTATCTCATCAAGTGTCACTCGGAGTATGTGTAGGGCTGTCATGAAGGCACAGGCATGTTCAGAAAGGAACTCCTGTCAAATGCTCCGGGTTACAGATGCAGCACAGTATGAAATCTGTGACTGCTTCCACCTCCACCGTGTTGCTGATTCCCTGGAATGGCTGACTGACACAGTGGAAAGTGATATGTTTGAGACAGATTCCAGAATATCTGTTCTGGAATCCTAGGCCTCCTGCACCCACACACAACACCCTGTGCAAGTGATGATAACTGTGCCACATCCATATCATCTGTCTCATGGATGCAGGGGAAATAAAGCTATGTGTCACATGCACAGGGTGACTATCTACATTAATATGAATTAATTTCATCCATTGTTGCTGTAGACATGCTACATGTACTGGTCATTTACAGATACAATTGCCCAGTCCAAGACGGCCACAGGTGTAACCCCCGGTGTGAATTACCAATCATCCACATTGCATTTGAAGAGTGCTAATGAGGTGCCCTATTTGACATGAAGTAGGAGTCCATTCCAAAGGTGTGGTAACCTCTGGGAGAGAAATCTGACCCTCCAATGTGTTCTATTACTGTCACATACCAAGTTAAGGTCTTTAGCGTGAGTATGCCGTGTACCATTTGATTTACGGATATGCAACCTTTCAAATGAAGCATGGTCAAAGATTGTCTTATATGCAAGGCATAGATGACCTATGAGTAGTCTGTATGAAACAGAATAAAGTGACAGTGATCTCAGATGATCTACATAGGACAAAGTCTGAAGATCTTAACTAATACTTGTGAGGAACCTTTGTGGTGTCTCCAATTGCTGCAGGTGTTTCAAAAGGTGCATACCAAAAGGGCCATTGTATTCCATTATTGGCTTGATGAGGGGAGAGTACAAAGAGGTTATAACTTTTTTTTTCATTTTCTGGATGCAATAGCCTTACTTATGAGATGTGTAATATGGAATGCCATGCTTACCACTGTGGAGACATGCTGATCAAAGTTACGGGTACTGTTAACCTGTGTGCCTTGTCTCTCACCAGTGAGTGCATGTTTAGTGTTTTGTTATTGATATGGTACCTAGCAGGAACATTGTATGTACTGAGAGGGATGATGATACATTCTTTGCATTGAGGTTAAGGCCATGATTTTGGCATCAATCACTTGTGTATGTAAGACCCTCTTGTAGGATGTTGAAATTGTTTGGAGATTCTATGACCACTCCCAGTTTGCATTTATCAGAAAAACTTGTCAGCCACAGACCTTTAGTTTTAGCCTGTATTTTGGAGAACTAGATTCCAAACAGTAGAGGTGCCAAGAGAGATCCCTGTTGAACACCATTGGTTACAGGTGTGCTGTTGGAGGTGGATTCCTCTATTTTGACTATATAGGTTCTATCAGTGAGCCAGTTAGTGACCCATGTAATGATATAAGGGTTGATACCCAGCTGGATGTGTATGTCAATGATGCCTGAATGGAGGATAGTGTCAAATGCCTTGGCTAAGTCTAGGTAGACTGTACGCCCAGATTTCCCCTAGTCCAGGACCTTTGTGACTGTCTTGAAGAAGTCCACAATGTTTCGCAGGCATTATCGCCCTTTGACAAATCCAAACTGAGTAGGGGCAAGTGTTTAGAGCTTACCTATATTTTATTTATATTTATTTTATTATACTTTGTTGATAATGTCCATGGTGATTTGCTCCATGGCCATACCTGAAAGGACAAGAACAAGATCCTGAAGGAACAGCAAACCTGCCTGGTGGATAACTGCCATTGACAGGCTTCACAAAAAGAGAAAGACATTTTTGTCTAAGAGTAAGAGGAAGGGAGACCTCCTAAACTGAGAACACTCCCTCCTTAGCTTAAACAAGCCAATAGTAAGTGAAGTCCTCCAAAGCAAACTATGAGTGGAAATTAGCTTCCTCAACAAAGGACAACCACAAGACATTCATTAGTTACACCCTTAACTTAAAAGGAAAGGTTCAGATTTGTGCCAGACTGGTAGTTAATACCACATACACTGAGCCATTGGACATAGCTAATCTGTTGGCCAAAAGGTTATTTGAAAACTTCACTCATGTGTCCTGCCAAATGTACCCCATGACATCCCTATCACCTGTCCCATACCTTATATCTCTAAAGAGCAAGTCATAAATGCCCTCCCTAAGGCCAAACACACATCTTTGGAACCTGATAACATCCGAAGCTGTGTCCTACATGGGCTCCAACATGAATTAGCCACACCGGTGGGTACTCTTTTCAATCACAGTCTAAGCACTGGCTTCATACCAGCTGAATGGACAACAGCCATCGTTATTCCCTGCACAAAGGTGGTGCATCCACTGACCCCAAGAACTAGAGACCTATTAGCCTGACTAGCCTTATCTGCAAGGCCATGGAGCAAATAATCATGGGCTTTTACCTCTAAACACTAGATCCTACCCAGTTTGTATTTGTCATGGGGAGATCATGCCTGTAAAACCTGGTTGACTTCTTTGAGGCAGTCACCAGGGTCTTGGATGAGGGGAAATCTGCATACAGCCTAAAAAGACCTAGCCAAGGCATTTGACACTATCCCTCACTGATGCATCATTTTTAAACTCTCTCAGCTAGATATCAACCCTCATATCATAAGGTGGGTTGTGAACTGGCTTACTGATAGAACCCATAGAGTCAAACTAGGGGAATCTACCTCCAATAGCAGACTCGTAACCAGTGGCATTCCACAGGGATCAGTCCTAGGAACTCTACTGTTCTGAATCTATTTCTCTGAGGTACAAGCTAAAACCAAGGGACTGTGGCTGACAATGTTTGCTGATGATTGCAAACTTGGTGTGGTCATAGAATCTCCAAACAAAGTCAACACCCTTCAAGAAGGTCTTGCCAAATAAATGACTGGTGCCAAAATCATGGCCTCAAACTCAATGCAAAAAAAATACCATCATCCATTTCAGTAAGAGTGATGTTCCTGAAAATTACCACATTAATGGCAATACCCTAAGTACACACTCAGTGGTGAGAGATCTGGGCACTCAGGTTGACAGCAACCTTGCCTTTGATCACTATGTTTCCACACTGGTAAGAAGGGCATTTTATATGGCTCATCTTATAAGTAAGGGCATTGCCTTCAGAAAAGAAGTTATTACCTCATTGTACTCTTCAATCATTATGCCATTAACTGAGTAAAACAACCCATTTGGAATGTACCTTTCAAAGCATTTGCAGCAATTCGAAAGACCACAAAGGTTCCTCACAAAAATAAATGCAAGGTCTTCAGGAGCTATCCTATGTGGATTGGTTGAAATCACTGTCACTTTACTCTGTTTCATACACATTACTCAGAGGTGATCTCTGCCTTGCATATAAGGTGGTCTCTGACCCTGCTTTATTGGAAATGCTGCACATCCGCAAGTCAAATGGCACATGGGTTACTCGCTCTAAAGACCTAAACCTGGCATATTTCATCAACAGAATGTCCAGGAAGGACAGATTTGTGCCCCAGGGGTCACCACACTTTTGGAAAAGACTCCTACTTCACATCAAACAGAGCACCTCATTAGCCCTCTCCAAATGCAGTCTGGATGATTGGATGGCTAACTGTAAATTCACCCCAGGAGTTCCACCTGTGTCCCGCTTGGACAGGAGCAACAGGTGCTGATTGTGGTAACAAGGCTAAACTTGGTTAGGCTTGTAAGGGCCCTCAGGCCATTAGCCTAGTAACTTCCTATGATCCTATGACCTGTACTGTTTGGAATCTATTTCTCCAAAGTACAAGTAAAAACTAAAGGTCTGTGTCGGACAAAGTTTGCTGATGACTGTAAACTGGAAGTGGTCATAGAATCTCCAAATTATGTCAACTTCCTACAAGAGAGTCTTACACAAACACATGATTAGTGCCAAAGTCATGGCCTTAAACTCAATGCAAAAAATGTATTCTCTTAAAAGCCATGCTACTGCTAACTACCACATCTATAGCAATACCTTGGTTGGGAGGGTGGCTCAATGGCTAAGGTGTTTGCTTTACAAACACAAGGTGCAGGGTTTGAGTCTCACAGGGGATAATTGGCTAGGCTTAAAATGGCTCGCAAGGGCAGTTAGCTTAGTACTAAACTATGAACTATGAACCTATGAACCTTAAGTACACACTCAGTGGTAACAGACCTGGGCACACAGGTTGTCAGCTACCTTACCTTTGACCACCATGTCACAACGGTGGTAAGAAGGACATTTTATCTTACTCATGTCATAGGTAAGGGCATTATTTCCAGAAAAAAATAAGTTATAACCTCTCTGTACTCTTCCTTCATCAGGCCAATAATTGAGTACACTGCCCCTTTTAATATGCACTTTTCCAAGCACCTGCAGCAATTAGAGAACAAAGGTTCCTCAAAGGAAAATTCAAGGTCTGCAGCATCTGTCCTATGGGGATCATCTCAAATCACTGTCACTTTATTCTGTTTTATTCAGACTACTGAGAGGTGATCTCTGCCTTGCATATGAGGCAATCTCTGACCCTACTTTACTGGAAATTATGCATATCCATAAGTCAAATTGTACATAGGTTACTCATTCTAAAGATCTTAACCTGGTATGTGACATTAATAAAACATGCTTGAGGGGCAAATTTTTCTCCCATAGGTTAACACACTTTTGGAACAGACTCCCACTTCATGTCAAACAGAACACCTCACTGGCTATCTTCAAACACAATTTTGATGATTGGATGGGTGACTGTAAATTCACCTTGGGGATTCCACCTGTGTCCCTCTTGGACAGGGACAATAGGTTCTGGTTGTGGAAATAAGGTAAGAACTTGACTAGGATTGTAAGGGCCCTATGTCCATTAGCCTAGTAACTTCCTATGATCCCATAGACTGGGGTAAAATGCTCTAACATACACACACCAAGTTGGCTGCAGTGACAATAGTACCACTACCTAACTACATTTACAGAACACTTGCACAGTGAGCACACACACCAATCTGGTTACAGTGAGAATAGAACCCCTACCTATCAAAGTTCAGACACTACATAATGCACAATATATCACAGGCACCACTACTCAAATCTGACATTAACTTGGCATTATGTAATCTTATGGTGAATGACATCAACAGGACTTGTGGAAGACATGAGTTTGGATGTCTGCACCACCTGCAAGACCCAAAATAGTGCAAAACCATGCTAGCTGAGGATTCACAGTTGTTCTGTAGAGAGATGCACATAAACACACACACCAAATGAGCTGGCATGACATTAGAACCCCATATCTTCTCTAATTTTACAGACTACATAACACAGTACTTAAGAGATGTGCCATGGCTCATGTCTAACATTAACATGGCTTTAGGTAATTTTATGGTAGATGACATCAGCAGGCCTTGTGGAGGACAACAGTATAGAAGCCTGTATTAAATGCAAGGGCCAAAAAGAGCAAAACAATGTTAGTTTGGAAATCAGTGTGGGATTCAAAAACATATACACAGCAGATGGGCTGGAGTGAGATTAGAACCTCTATCTATCTTGTCTTACACACTACAAATCATAGTACCTAAGACAAATGCCATGGCTTAAGTCTAACTGACATCACTTTAGGTAAACTTATGATATATGGCATCAGCAGGCCTTGTGAAGGACAACAGTTTGGAGGCCTGAATCACCTGCAAGGGCAAAAGGTGTAAACCAATGGCAGTTTGGAAGTCAGTATGTGATTCATACTTTTTCTTTGGGGAGATGCACACAAACACATATCCACAGCAAGTGGGATTGAGTATGATTAGAATCTCTACTTATCCAGTTTTACACACTACATATCACAGTACTTAATGCATGCACCACAGCTCAAGTCTGCTTTGCAAATGACTGCAGGTGAACTAATCCTAGATGATATAAACAAGCCTGTGTTGAACAGCTTGGGAGGCCAGTAGAGTCACATTGCTTCTTAATGTCATCTTCAGCTAGTAGCCTAGCAGTCAGGAACCTGTTTTTAGCCTAGCTATGTGACAACAGGGCCCATTTTGGGCATATGTGTCTGTTGGCCTTTGGATGGGCAAGCCTGTAGCAAAACTCAATTAGCACTCTCAATGAGTGATCACACAACATAATATATTACACACTATCTTCAGTTGTTGATGTATGTGTGGTGAACTCCAGCAGACACAGAGGGCTGTAGTGAATGTGAGGGTTGTTGCCGTAGATACAAACATATGGCTTCCCAATATATGTACATATTCAGAAACTGTGGCAAACGTTTTCAAGGTTTCCAAATGCTGTC